>NW_014012576.1:0-6288 GCF_000611645.1 Monoraphidium neglectum
CGCCCACCCCCCCCACTCGCCCACCCCATTTCGTCTGTTTGACGCGCATGATTGCAGGGCTGCGTGTTGCACAGTCGAGCTAGGCGCACGGCGGCGTGCGCCCTTCCTCGGATCACCCTCTTGCTGGCCGGAGTTGGCACCCTGCTGACGCTGGCGCAGCCTGCCATGGCGGGCGTGACAGTCACCTCGCAGCTGGCGACCTTGACTGCGCCGCTGACTGCTCCACCGTGGCATGCAACCAGCACGGGCATTGTGTGGGTGCCCCTCATGTACCCCTCAGAGACACGGGTAGGCAAGAGAACGTGATATCAGCAGTGCATCCTTGAGCCTTGTCGGCCGAGAGCTGAAGCTGAAGCTGCTGGGAAGTGCGATTTGCGGAGGGGCCCTGCTGACTCTTTGTAGACTGAAGACCTGCCATACGCCTCATGCACGGCCACCCCTCCGCCTTCACGCATCCCCACCACCTTTCCACGGCGTGTTGAGTGCAGGGAGACGCGCTCACAAACTACATGTGCACGCGCGCCGAGACCACTGGCTGTGCATCGCTCACGACAGCAACCAACGCGGCGTGGGGCAACGGGCCACTAGGGGGCTTTGGCTTCAGCGACCCTTTCAACAATGGAACCTACGTGCCATTCTCTCAGCCAGCGCTGTTCCAGTTCAACGGCTTGGTGAGCTGTCGCTACAATGCCCACGTTCACTGCCTGGACTAATGGGCATTCCCCACAACTTGAGCACGCCTCTCCTGAGCACATATCATGTTTTGCTGAAGGAGGGACGGCATTTTACTATGTGGTCATAATGAGCTCATGCAATGCTGCCCGTCCGTGGGCAAGAAAACTGTACCTAACAACCGTGTGCCTGTTCACATTTGCTTCTACTCCTTTCTTCACAGAACGACTGCCAAACGTGAGTTGTTGAAGTGGTCAAGAGCACCTTTCTGCCTGCAAGTCCAGCGCACCCTAAGTGAACCTTGAGCTATCACTGCTGACAGTTGCGGGCAGCAGCTGGGATGAGCGGGCACACCCAATCGCCCCTGCTATGTTGTTGTAATGTGGGGCACCCTGCTCATTCACCTGATGCAGCCTGGCTGCTTGGACGGCAATCTCGTTGCAAGATGCGAAAGCCTTGCAGCCCACATCTTTCAACATATTGGGTAACACTCATCTAACCTCTGAACGCTGTAACGCCCATCCCCTCCTCACTTTTCAACCCTGCAGCTTTGCCACCTGCCTGTCAACCGAGACGCTGACTGTGGCAGCCGGCCAGAGCATCGACGTCTACTTTGCCAGTGACGTCAGCTGGAGCAGCAGCGACGTGACATCCCTGCTGGAGCTGGTGGTTCAGGAGCCGGCTGACATCAGCAACACCCTCAACATAAAGCCCATCGCTCTGTTCGCCTCCCGCAGTGCTGGTCTGACTGCGCAACGTGAGAGCGCCGCGTCCACAGGCGTCCGCACACTGCAGGGGCGAGCATTGCTGGGCTACTCGTGTGTATGATTAGCCGTTTGGCTGTCCTGCCGGACATTGGTAATGAGTTGGGCTCACAGCTGGGGCAGGAAAGTCTGACATCATTTGCAGATGTGGTACTGGCATCACCCCCCCTCCCATCTACCCTCATCTTCGTTCCCATGGACCTTCCTGATGCGACTGCCCCTCTGGTGCTGCCTGCTCCCCCTATGATTCTGAGCAGAGGCGATTGACTATGCTGTCTTCAACGGCACCCAGAAAGTGGCCATCAACGCGCTCTTCAGGCTCACGCTCACAGGGTGCGTCCTGGGAGGCGGGGTCTGATCGGCTAAAGACCACTAGTGGGTCGCCGTGCGGCGGATGATGACAAGCGGGCAGCTGTTGCGTATAGCAGTGGGACAGGAGGAACACAGCAGAGTGTCTGGCGGCTGCGTCCCCAAAACGGCGGGCAGCACCTGCAGCCAGCCAGCTGCGTCGGGGCAGGCGCACGTTTATGTGTTGACAGCCACTCAGCGCTGCTGCTCCCTGATTAACTTTTACGTGATAACATCCTCTGCATCTGACATGCATTTCTTGCCCATCCTGCAGGCCGTCAACATTCAAGGTGCGTCCTAGATATTGGTTACGAATTATCCGTTTGTCACAATGCCTGTCGTCAGTCTGCTGCGGCTTGCGCTCTGAACGAGCCCGTGCACAACGAAACGACATTGTGCCCACCCTGCAACTTGTTGCCTGCAGTGGGGATTTCGCAGCCGCAGCACAAGCATGGCAAGCGCTGACAACTGGTGGGTAGTGGGTGCGCATACAATTTTTGTTCATCTCCACGGCCAGAGCCAGGCGACAAATGCTGTTTGCCGTCCCTGCGCCAGAAGGCGCACCTGGAAGGGAGAGATGGCAGCAGGAAGCAGTCAAGCAACCACTCCGCATCCACGGCAAGAAAGTGCACCCGCCACCGCCTTGCCAGCGAACACCGTCCTGCAGCCCTGAATCCCCACCGATCACGAACTATGTCAACCTCCTCTCCCTGTGCCCGCTTTTGGTTGTGCGTCGTTTGCAGGCACATGACGCGCACGTTCTTTGGCTGCATGGGCCCTGCCCGCACAACAGTGCTCAGCAAAGATGTGGACTTCACCGCCACAAGCGTCGTGCTGCAGTCGCTTGTCACGACGTCCCTGCCCGATGGTTCAACCGTCAGCGCCGCTGGGTGAGCACAAGGCTGTGCGCATTGCAGCAGTACCGTAGCTTTGGCGGGGGCGCTATACAGCTTTGGTGCGACCCGTCCCCGCGGGTTGTCGCTGTGGACAGGCAGGTCTGCAAGCTCTTGAGGCAAGCACTGCATGCCAGGCGCTGTTTTGAGGTCGCAGTCAAACCTGTGCGGGATCTTGCTGCTCGCCTCGCTCAGTTGCCCTAGTACAACAGCTTGTCCGCTGAACTCCCACAATCACCTCTTTGCATTTCTCACGCAGGGTTGTCTGGACCTTCTCTTGGTGCGGGCCTGTTGTGAGGCTGAAGGGCGAGATCCAGGGAATGTTGACCAGCGCTTACTACAGGGCGAGCTTGACGCGTCTCTGGGTCGACAACAGAGCTGCTGGAGAGGGTTGCCGGTATTCTGGATTGACAATGCCCTGAACATGTCGCTTTGAGTCCATGACGCCTCTACAACTCCAATCCTACAAACCCGCAGTGACAGCGGGCGCCCGAGCCCCGCAACGACGACAGGCTTGAGCGTGACTCTCACGGCAGGCGGTCCCGGCAGCGCCATACAGATTGGAACACAAGCGTACACCTGCACGGCGTCATTTGTCGCCACCACAAGCCGTGGCTGCCCTGTTGCCCATGACATGACACTCAACATTGCAGTGAGCTTGCTACGCTGCGTGGCAGCAGCTCATGACAAGGCCAGGATGAGCTGTCTTGCAGTTGTTTTCAAAGCAGAGATCGGATGGCCGCATGTAGGGGCTGCCCAACGTCTGGTTTCTCGCTTGCCGTGCCCTTGTAGCACACTGTCAGAAATCATGTCCTAAACGCCTGCCACCTGCCCTCCCTGCCACTTGCATCCCTTTCCGTGCGCGAAGGCCGCGCCAGTGCTGAGCCCCGTGGTTAGCGGTCTACCAACCACGAGTGTCAAGGCATACCCCTCGGTGAGGCGGCGTGATTGTGGCCTCAGGGCTGCATGACTGAGGGAGGTGTAAGTCATAAGTCGTACTGGCCATTGCACAAGCCAGCTTTCGCCTTTCAGCATACTGTTCGTTGCACCTTGGATGCTATGATGACTGAACCTACCGTGCTGCTATGACTAAACGTCTCGTTGGGGCTTGCATTTGGATCAGGCCTGGCGGCTGGCCGCTCCGTGGCCGCCACAAGAAGCCTACCTTGTGGGGTTTGACCTGTGCTCCGAGGCACCCTCCGACAGGCTTGCCGCCTTGCGTTCCTAAGCCAGTGCCCCACACTGACGCACATGCCCCTTGGCCTGGTCCCTACAGGTTGTCAATCTGGCGGCCAACACCACCACCGTTATGGTTGGTGCTGCAACATTTGTATGTAAGTGGCCTTGATGAAATCAAGGATTGAAGTGGGACAGATTACGTTCGTATTTGTCTGCACACCGTACCCAATCATCAATATTGGTTGGTGGAATGTCAGGGCCCAGAATAGCATTGCATGGTTCCAACGCCAGGTCATTCATGGCCAGAAGAGATGATCGATTGGCGTGCAGACCTTCTTGGGCTTCGCTGGCAAGCAAACCTTGCCATCCCTCATCATCTTACTGGCTGCAGGGACGTTGACGTGCAACGGCAACATCACCAGAACCTTCTCCACCCAGACTGTCGCAGTCACCGTTGGGGCTGGACAGAGTGAGTCATGAGGGACCAGGACAACGATGTGCCGCCAACAACGAATGGGCGTGCAGAGGCGCATGGCACACGCCTCACATCAAATTAGCTGCCAGTTGCGCTCCTGACACATTATGAGAGCTACTGCACCGCCGCACATGCAACAGTTTGCAAGACTCAGTAATTAAATCTTGCTCACGCAACCTGCCCTCTCCTCGTCCGTGCAGTGATTGACCCGGGGAGCCCCTATGGTGAGCCATGCTCTCGTAGGGGCTGGCACATCGCTTGTGTACAACACACACACAAACATGAGATCTGTGCGTGTGCTGCAATTTGCTGTTCTGAAGCCGTCATCATTGGTCAAATTATGTGCATGGTTCACTAATTGGACTCACAATTTGACCGCCACACCCATCAACACATCCTCTCGCACCCACTCACCCCAGGTAACAAGGCCTGCAACGTCAGCGTGCAGATCTCAACCCCCGTCCAGGGCTCTGCCCTCTCCCCCTCATACGCCCTGACCTTGCTGGTGAGGGACGCAGGCGCCTAGTATCCCAAAAATTCAACAGCAACTAATACGTCCGCGCTCGATCACAGCGACCGCATCAGCACTAAAGGTTCAACACAGGCAGGGCCGTTGCAGGTGGCTGTGCTGGGTCCTCAACCCATGCCTGTGGGCAGCGCACGGCACAAAACAGGTTCCCTCTGAACACACAGTACGTTCCACTCCACCGCACGTCCTGCAAACCCAAGTTTTGCTGGATAGGCGCACCCGCTGACTCACCCACCTTTGTGATTGAATCTGTGCAGGCACCACCGGTTGCGACTTTCACGGGCGCCCCGTATACTGTCACCACTGGCGACCCCAACGCTGTCCAGCTGTCTGCGTCGGCATCGTCCTGCGCCAGCCCGCCCTGCTCGACACAGTTTGCAGTGGTCTGCCCCAATGGCCGCAACGTCAACAAGACCAGCTCCACCATTGCCTCGCCAGTCAGCATCACCGCCGGCAGGGGCCAGGAGATCGACCCTTTCGCCGTCCCGCTGATCACATCCGCCACCTTGTGCAGTGTGACTCTGATCGTGACGGATTCGCAGGGTTTGACCGACACCAAGAGCTCCACCCTGACCGGTGAGTGGGGCAAGAGTAGCGTGTCCGGGATACTTCAGGTGCCTCAACTATCATGTGACCGCCTCTCTTAATGTGTGGCACGGTGTTGAAGGAATAACTGTTTTGGTGATTATAAATCATGCCTTCAATGGCGCAGACCGACACGTGTGTTTTGGGGGAGGATGAGTGTGCATGTGTGAGGGGCGTGAGTGAGACAGACATAGACACACGGACGGACGGACATACAGACAGACACATACGCAGACAGACAAACAACCGACCCACCCTTGCCTCCCGTGTTCTTGTTTGCGCCTACCGCTTTTTTGTACGTGTCACCTTCCTGGCGGTGCACTGACGTTGATTGCCATCAATACCGCCCACCCTTCAATTAAACAACTCAGTTCAGGCGCCGGTGCTGGTACCGGCTAATGCCCTGTCCGGGCTGCCGGTCATCGGCGGCAATCTTGGCGGCCCTTTCCCTCGGGTGCGCATCCAGACAGACAGGCATGAGGCCCAATGGGTGTGACCCTTTGCTGCATCATGGATGAATGCACCAGCTTTTGCCAGGGTCCCGCGTGGCCTGTGCTGGATGGAGTGCGGGGCAGATGGTCCTGCTAGATACCCATACAGTCGAGCACCTACAACACCTATCTTCCTGTCCTTGCCGCACACGCAGAATGTTAGCCTTGCCCTCGACACCTCTGGCTATGCCAGCCCACCCAATATATCATGTGAGTACTTCCGACAATCTCAGCCTTGGTTATGCCGTTTGCATGGGGACTTTGAGCTGGTCAAATACAGCTGCCAAGACTTACTGCTCCAACCCACCTCCCTGCCCCGTTCCTGCCCCCTCCCTGCCCCCTTCCTGCCCCC
>NW_014012576.1:7000-15752 GCF_000611645.1 Monoraphidium neglectum
GCCCCCTTCCTGCCCCCTGCGCCCGCCAATCCCCCGCGCCCGCCAAACACAGGGGCGGTGACGTGCCCGCCCGGGTCGTTCCCTCCTGTGGCCAACCAGTCAGGCACCTCGTTCAACTTTGGGGTCGGCAGCGGCCTACGTAAGCAGTCTTGTTGGGAAATATGGACCGTTGCAATGCAGCTAGCTAAGGGTTTGTCCCCTTCTCCTTTGAAAATGCACCTGTAAAGCCAAGCAACGCAGACTTGCTCTGGCAGACTGGCTGGAGTGAACTCACGATGTAGCTTTTTAATTGCGCTGAGTCACAAAACCTTTCTCACCCACGCTCTGGCAGAGGTGGACCCCTTCTCCCCCACGTACGGCTCGCTGCCCTGCTCCGTGGCTGTGACGGTGTGCGTACCCCTGCAGGGCTGCACCACTACCGCCAGCAACGTCACAGTCCTGGTGAGCAGGGCGCACGCCAACCATGGCGCTTAGAGTGAGCGACATCGGGAATTCCTGCAAGCATTGAATGCTTGTGCCAAGTTTTGGCGCCTGCAAAGCTTGCCCCCATCAGTGCCTTGAACATGGCGAGTGTCTCATCACAGTGTATCACACACCATCAGGCCACGACACTAACAAAGCGCTTGCTTTCTGCACTCGCACAGCCAACTCCCACTGCGACTTTGGCGGGTGCGCCCTTCACTGCCAAGATGCCCTATCCAAGTGTTGTCAATCTGGAAGCTACTGACACTAAGTGCAACGCGCCGCCCTGCACCTATGAGGTGGGTGGTTGCAGCGTGTTTGCTTGCGTCACTGAACCAACTCCATGGTGGTGTCGCACACTCACCTTGAGAGCGGGCAGCTGCTGGTCTCTCACCAATCCTCCTTCATCGCTGAGTGCCTGAAAAATGATCAGTCTCGCAGCCCAGGGGTACCGGAATCTGTCACAATGAATGAGTGATCTTGCCATCACAGCGTGCTGTCATTGATGCTCAGATTGCTTAGTGAGTGTTGTCCATTTCAAGATGGCAAACATTTCTGTCTTTGCATCTGAATTTGTACACCACAACAGCAACTCTGACATACACATGCCATGCACTCTACACCATGTGCGGCAACCCGGTTTCTTGTTGTCCCCCCTACCAGTGGATTACCACCCTACCGGATGGCAGCAACGTCACCCGGACTGGCGCCAAGGTTCCCTTGGGCATTGGCAAGGGCGAGGCAGTGGATCCATACAAAGCCCCCTTCACATCTTCTGACGCCAAGTGAGGCCTTTCCCAAGCAGCAAGCAGCGGGCAGCTTCCAAGGGTGCCGGCAGTTGCAATATGTATTGCCAGCCCACTGGAGGCACAGCAGTCTGCGGCATGCCAAACAGGCTTCCTCACATAGTTTTCATGCACACAGCTGTCCATCCCCTCGCTCGTGCACCCTTGGATAATAATGATGCGCCCAGAAAAAAAGTGCAGGCATGCACTTGCACGTTTCCTGGTGGGATGTTTTTCTATCACCGCTCATCCCTCCCCCCCCCTTTTGCCCTGCACGCCCGCAGCCTCACCGTCACGCTGAAAGTCACTGACTCGTCAGTGCCGCCCCAAGTCTTGACAGCCGCCACAAAGCTTTTGGGTGCGCAGCGACAAAGCATGATCGCTGCACCCACGGCATACCTGCCTGTGGTTCAGCAAAGCAGTCGTTTCCTGCTATGTGTGCAGGCCCCTGTCTGGAAGCCATACTCAACCCGCCGATCTCTCGTGCATAAGCGTGCCATGCCCTCTCTGAGCTGTTAGTCAATCTCTCCCCTGTCTCATGCTTGCAGTGCCATCCCCGCTGTCTGGGCCAAACGCGTTTAGTGGGCTGCCCCCAACTGGCTCTGCTGTGGGCGGACCGTACCCGCTGGTAAGCCGCACAGCCTGAATGCATGGCACCAGCCTTTTGCAAGATCTGGTCGACCTGGCCTGCTGCCGGCCCCTCTCGTTTGGCGTCGCTTTTGCGCTACTAAATCCCGATATGTCAGATGCACGTTCTGCTTGGTCTATGTTCCAGGATCCCTCCACCCCGTCCATCTCCCCCCTCCCAAACTTGCTGCACCTCTCTGCCATCCCAGCCGGTCAATTTGGCGGTCAACACCTCCGGCATCCCTCAAGGAGCCACCTACTCCTGTGCGTGAGCGGTGACACTTGACCTGTTGTCCGGCCAGGACTCACGCCCTGCTCAGCCAGCACCTTGTGCGCGGAGGGATTAGACACGGTTGCATTTCAGGCAATCACAAAACCGCCATGCCCTCACATTCAATTTGCCTGTCCACCTGGCCCCTGCTTGCCTCACAGGGACGCTCAAGTGCCCGCCAGGCGCGGCAGTGCCCACCGCCACCAGCAGCTCCGCCAACTTCAGCTTCGTCGTCGGCAGCGGCAAGGGTGAGCTTGGGCTGCATTGGGAGGTCCTACGGGTGCAGTGTAGGTCAGGTGTCAACAGCGCTGCTGGTCGGTTCCCCCATGGTACTCGTGTGTTCTGCTGCGCGCCGCCTGCCACACTTTCGGAATGTTATTAACACCCACTCTCTGGCACTCAAACTCTGCTTGAAATCTGCCACTGCAGCTGTGGACCCTTTTGCACCTTACGGTGAGTGCCGCCGGGGATAAGGCCCGGCTGTGCCCCTTGCTTTGGCCCCTGTTATTTCTGAGGTCGGCGCAAGTTTTCAAGTTTGCGTACCAATCTCAGCGTCATCAGCTCCATGCATGGCCTGCCTAGTCATACGCAAGTGCATTGCAGCAATTTGCCACAAGCCAGCGTTTAAACCGGTTGCCGGCCCTCGACCCTGTCTTGAGCTTCATCATTCCCCGATCCCCCAAACTCAGGCAACAAGGAGTGCGAGTTAGCCGTCACAGTCACTGCCCCCGGCAACCAGACCATGTCGGCCAGCAGTAATGTCACGTACTTGGTGAGGGCACGAACACAAGGCCGCAGGAAAGCCAGTCAGCTCGCCAAGAGCCAAGGGTGACATGTCGTGAGATGCTGAGTTCAAAAGAAGCAGCTGGCTACGATATTTTTACGAACAGCAGCATCAGCAGGACAGCTGCAACAACGTGAATGCTGGGGTGTGTATTGTCAGCCATTTTCCTTTGCCCCAAGGTGTGTAATCCTTGCTGGAGGTTTTCGATTCGCTTAAAATGCGGCTTTGCTGCGACCCCCCATCCTGCTCTGTGGCTCAGGCCCCTCCTGGTCCCTCAAGCATCGCCGGTGGGCCATTCCAGATTGGCCCCGATTACCCCGCTCAGACCACCTTGGACGCTGGTAATGCATCGTGTGCCAGCCCGCCATGCACATACCAGGTGCGCAGCGTCCCTCCAACAAACTAAGCTTGCATCTCAACATACACAAGTTTCCCGCACTGTTTGCGTCAGGTGTTTGGGGCCGCAACGCCATGCCCACATGTGGATGCCACCTCTAGCTTTCACCATCACAACATGCTTTTTACCCCTCCTGCATCGCCCTGCTGTGGCCACACAGTGGGCTATTGACTGCGCGGATGGTCGCAGCGCCAAGCTGAACGGCAACAAAGTCCCTGTGCTCATCGCCGATAGCCCTTCAGCTACCATCAACCCTTTCAAGCCTACACGCGTGGAGGAGGTCACTGAGTGAGCAAGAGAGAGGCCGCTGTGTGCCTCAGGGCTGTGTGTGCACGGGCGTCTTGGCCGACTGTACGTATGCGGCAGTGCTGACAACTGCTCAATGCTTAGTGCCAACAACAACCTGCCTTGGTTCCCCTGAAGCGCGCATCGCTCCACCTGCTGGCACGCGCAGGTGCAATGTTACGCTGACTGTCACTGACTCATCCAAGCCTCCCCAGACCACGAAGACTTCAACTACCCTTACGCGTGAGCACATTGAGGGGAGGACCAGCCAGTTGGTGGTGCAGTGGTTGGTGATGTGCTGTTCTCCACAGTCGCCCGCTGAGGAGTAGCTGGCAATCAACCAACCAGCTGGCAGCATTGTTTCAATGTCCTGACACATGCCAGCGGCTCCTGCTTACATCACATGTTGCAAAGAAGAAGCTGAGCCCGAATCAAACGCATTCACCGCACCCGCACCCCCACTTACCAGTGTACCCCTCGGGCCCGACCGTCACCCTCATCAACGCGCCCTACGCCGCGGTTGCCGGCGAGACTGTGGGGATGGCCGGAACCGCAAAGTGCACAGATGCACCCTGCACATATGCGTGGACAATCGACTGCCCTGCACAGGGGGCCCTGCTGGCTCAGTCCAAGGTTTTGCAGGGTCTTGTGGTCAATGCCAGCACTGGCGCCAACTTGGACGCCAACGGCACCAATCTCATCAACACCAACGGGTTGACGGCGGCGCTTGTGTGCTCTGTGCGGCTGCGGGCTGCAGGTAAGCAGCGCACTGCTGTTTGTGGTAGGGGTATGCATGCCTAGAGATGGTCTGAGCGATGCCAAGTGCTGCACAGCAGATATTAGCAGGGAACGCGTTGCAGAACAGGCATCATCAGACAAGCAGGACCGTATAAGGTGTGGACAAGTGATGGGGTGGCATCCCTGCTGCCGTAAAAGAGCCCCTTTAAGGAAATGCTGTCCCCTGCAACAACCTGCACTAGACTCCAAGAATGTCACCGCAAGCGCCAGGACTACCCTCACGGTGAGCCGGGCCTGTTCTTGGAAAATGGAAACAGGAACTCAGAAATTGGTCAAAGAGGGCCGTGCAACTGCAAAAGTTCCCTGTGCAATACTCCTTGGCTGCGCAGGGAGTCTTGCACAGCTCCATCTCGTTGCGTTTTGCACAGTATTGCCCCTGTCTTTTGTCGTTGCGTGACCACAATCTTGCTCGTTTCTTTGACTGCCGCCAGCAGCCTTACAATGCCCTTGGTCCAACCACTGCTGACTCCATGTGGCTGCAGGTGTACCCCTTCTCGGCCTCAAACATCACCTCATGCGGTGGGACCCCAATTGCCATCAAGGGCATCAACAACGGGGAGGTCATTCGCATGCGCCCCGCTTCGGTGGCCGTCATAAAGGCGCAGAGCAACAGCGCCAACTGCGCCGCCAAGAGGGTGCGTGCACCACAGCCACGCTGACTCAGCCCGCCAGAGCAGCGAGCGAGCCGCAAGGCAGTGGAGCGCACGCCCAAGCCCCCCCTGCCTCTGGGCTGCATACGTGAAGTCGGCCTGCTTGTTGCTTCCAGGTACTCTTGCACATCACGTAAGCATCTGCCAGTGCGCAGCTGCTCTGACAGCAACGCCTTTACGCTGGCACCCGTTGCTCTTCATCCCTCAGGCCCTCCGACGCGGCAAGAAGCAGAAGATCCAGGCCTCAGTGACCATCCCGGCTTTTGCAGACGCCACTGGCCGGATGGTGAGGCTACGCCGGAACAGCCTTGTGTGAATAATGCTCCACAAACGTGCCTTCTCCGTTTTTGCCCCTAGCTTATGTGGAGATTGTGAGCGAGTCGAGTCCCTTGGCAAGCTTTAATACTGCAAGCCCGCCCTGTTGAACGCCGCCACGTGCACCACACCTGCCAAGCCCCAACGTTTGCTTTTTCAAAACATCTTCTTGATCCCCTACAGGTGTTTCCCACAATCACGGGTATCATGGTCAATCAGGCTGAGAACGCGTGCGTGTGCCGCAAGACCCGAACGAACAACTGCACTTGCATCCCAGACGGCATCATCGCAAACGCCGGCCAGACCGCGCTCCTCATGCCGGGCGTCTCACCGTCCCCAAACACCGCCGCGGGGCGCGTGAGCGGGCGCCAGTACCTGCTGCGCTTCACGGGGCTTGTGAGGGAGACTGGCGCGAAATGCGAGGGCTTCGCGCCAGTCTGCATCTTCAAGGCCAAGCGCGTGAAGAAGGGCGTGACGCCTCCAACGTGCCAGCCATTCGGGTCGTCAGCAACCGTCAGGGACGCAACCTTGTGCAACAACGTCACTACCACGGCTTTTGCTGCACTGGACGCAGCAGACGCTGACGGCGCAGAGGTTGAGATGCTGCTGCCAGAGACCGAGGACCTCGGGGTCTGACCTGGCCACGGACACGCCACCGTCAGGTCTGTATGGCGTGGTGCTGCATCGACTAGCGCACCGCCGATGCCGTCGGCACAGCCAGAGACCGCAATGTGGTGCTCCATGCTGGCCACATCTACCAAGTGCACTCGTCACACAGCACATCAAGAGAATTAGACGCTCCTACACTTGGCTATGGTCAAACCATGACAAAGGTCTGCACCGCAGAATGGTGCAGCGGGGCGCAGGCGCCAACCCCTTTCTTGCTGCGCAAACCCAGCCGTGGCCACGCCCAGAGTCCTGCTGGAGCGAAGACAACCGCCGTTCATCTGTCCCTGGTGAAATTAACCCTGCCCAGCGCTTTAGGCGGACGGCTCGACACACCTCGCAGCAATGCTTGTCAAACCCCCCGCCACCCGTTCAAGCGTGCGGTGGCCGCGCTGGCGCCCACCTGCAGCCTGCTTGCATGGCGCAGTGATTGTCAAACCTCTGTTTAGAGCAATTGTGGTGCCCATGCACTCCTGCACAGCTTGGTGTACGCAAGTCACCACTTGTGACAGCGATTTTGAGGCCTGCAACAGCAACCTTTCTTGGGGCCAACTAAATCTACTCTGCAGCACTGCTATGTGTCGCAAGGATGCGCGCTTTGCACACCCTCGCTCTCCAAGCACACCACTGCCATCGACTCTGGCCCCTCACACCCAGCGCACCAGGCGCGGATTGCCTATCAGTCATCTGTTTTTGGAATGCCCTGCACCCGGCCAAGCTGCGCCCTCGAAGCACCGACAAGGCTCTGCAGCACCTAATTGCAGACGCTACAAACTCCCACCTTACATTGCGACCGCTGCAAGAAGGACTTCACTGCCTCAGATTGAGTTGGCTGCCTTGATGTTTCAGACAGCTACCTGGCTGTGCGGGTACTGCCTCTGTGGCCTTTGACAGGCCACAGGCAGGCTGCCAGCTGCCTTGCGATGGCTATCACTGGCAAACGTCGCCCTCTTCCTGCACGCAAGCAACGCCCTGAAACTGGCTGTAGCGCACAGGACTGTGTGTACGTCACGCATGAATGCGCAGCCACGCTGCAATCGGTGACACTTTCAACTTGCTGCTGTGAATGCATGCGCGGCGGTTGCTTTGACGAGGTTCGAGTCTGATTTTGAAGTGGGGTTGTCCACTTTTTTGGCATAACCACGACGAATGCGTGTGTGGCCCGAACCAACCAGCACCACGCGGGCTGACTGTCAACTGGCGTCTTCAGAACTCGGCTGAGCAGCCAGGCGCCATTGTGGCTGCCATGCATATGTACTGCGCGCACATCACCTTGAGGCAAGTGGGGCGCACCCCATCACATGCACTCCCGGCCTACTAGAACTGCCACATCTTTTTTGAATTACGGGCATTTCTATGTGCCCCATTTCAGGCGTGCAGGCAGCAATAGCATCGGGTGTGTCCTCGTCCCCTTACTTGCGGAGAGGCCTTCCTCGGCGGCCGGACTTGTCTGGAGACGACGTGCGTGACGTGCTTCGATGCACCTGCCACCTGCATTACTACTCGTGTGTGCTTCGCTGTGACAACACATGCATGTGGCTCCAGCCCTGCTGCGACCCACCCACAATCATATCCTTCTCGCATCAAATCTGTCTTGGAACTGGTTTGGAGACGCTCGCTTCCTGTGTAAGTATTCGCACTGCCACACCAGCGACCCAGCGACCCTTCACAGCTGCCCAGCGAAGTTGGCACGCAACAAGCAGCCATAGTCTTCTGCCAGCAAGGCATGACCTGCTAGGGCTTGTTGCACTGGGGCCTACCTATACACAACGAAGCTCCCACCACAGGTGATCAGACTGTCTGCTCCAGCTGCCGATTTGGCACGACTTGCCCCAAAGTTCTCCATACCGTGGATTTTCATTTCTGGTGTATGCACCCATTTCATTTAGGGATCCAAAACAGATGCAGCATTACAATGCATAATGGTGTCTCAGGCATCATCCTGGTGTTGCAAGTTTGCTCAGCCCGTCACTGCTGACTCACCTGTGCGGGAGGCCCTATCAGTAGCGGCAGGATGGGCAAGTGAGACTGCGGTTGTGTCAAACGCTTCTAGAGGATGATTGAACAACATGTTATCATGATTCAGGCCGCCAGGGGGTCGAGAAGGCCCGCGTAGCCGTGCTAAACGAGCAGCCCGATGGATGGCTAGTTCATGAGTGTGCCGCGTGTGTACTCATCAGTGTCCGACTAAATCTTGTGATTGTCACAGATAATCAATTATCGCCTCTTCTCCAAGCCTTGCATTCGTGCTGCTCACCAGGCCGCAGGGCAGCGTGCCACACAGTATAATCTGAAAGACCGCGAGGGCAGTCCTGCACTCAGCAGCCCCACCTCTACTCTTGTATCAAAGCATCACGTAGGTCATTGACCATATATCCTTACCAGGCAGCACCATGACAACGTACAAGATCGCTTGCATCGGGGCGGGCTACGTAGGCGGGTGAGCGGCCTTCCTGGATGTGCCGAGCTAATTTCAGATCAGTGTGGTTGATCCTGGGCTTCAGAGAATCAAACGCGACCCAGAGTGTGTGGGCACCCTCTCTGACCCGTTCGCGGCGATGCAGGCCGACTATGAGCATGATCGCCTACAAGTGCCCGGACATCGAGGTTGTTGTGCTTGATATCAATGAAGGTGCGCACTCTGCGCGCATGCGGTTGCGGCGGCGGCGGGCGCGTTCCTAATGCGCTGCTGTCAGCTGCTGCACCCAACCG
>NW_014012576.1:16269-18517 GCF_000611645.1 Monoraphidium neglectum
GCTGTCAGCTGCTGCACCCAACCGCGATTTGGCGCCAACCGCCGTTGCTGCTGCGGCCCGCGCCGCGCGCGCCGTGCAGAGCGCATCAAGGCGTGGAACAGCGACAAGTTGCCCATCTACGAGCCTGGGCTGGAGGAGGTGGTGAATGCGGTGCGCGGGAAGAACCTGTTCTTCTCTACGGACACCACCAAGCACCTGGGCGAGGCTGACATGATTTTTGTCAGGTGCGCAATTGGCTGGGCGCACATGGCCATGGGTCGCCTCCCATGCGGTTGCATGCGCTCACAGAATGCATTGCATGGGCGCACAACGCGGCACACACGGTAGTGAAGAGCTGCATGTAGGGCGCGTGTTGACGTGTCGAGGTGTGAGGCAGCACCCCTTGCAACTGCTGCATCTGTGCTGCTGGCTGGTCTGAGCAGGCATCCACGGCTGCATCGGCGGCAGTGATGACAGCCAGCGCGGTGAAGGCAGCGACGACGTCATAGCAGCCCCACTGGTAGCAGTCCATGTCGGTCAACAGATTGCTGGCCGCAGTCCGTAGAGAAGCAAACGCGTTTGGCAGGTCAAGCGAGTGGTGCCGCATCCCACATTGTTTGTGTCTGGTACCTTGAGCGCTTTTCTCTCATGCGCTGCGCACGCCGCCGTCCTCTCAACCCCCCCAGCGTCAACACGCCCACCAAAACAAGCGGCATCGGCGCGGGTCGTGCGGCCGACCTGACCTACTGGGAGGGCGCCGCGCGCATGATCGCGAGCGTGTCTAAGAGCAGCAAGATCGTGGTGGAGAAGAGCACCGTGCCCGTCAAGACTGCAGAGGCAATCTCGAAGGTGCGGCCTGCATTCAGCATTGCACCGCCGCGAGAGCACGCGCAGCAGCGATGCGTGGGGACAGAGCGCAGGCGCTGTCCTGTCGAACGGCATTGTCCGGTGGCGAGAGTCGCCCCCCGCACGCTGGCTGCTGCCCGCCACATGCCCACAACCAGCCAACATCGCGCACGCCCGTGTCACCCTGCGGGCCCGGCCCCTGGACTCTCTGAAGGTGCTCCAGCGCAACTGCAGCGACCCCGGGGTCAACTTTGAGATCCTGTCGAACCCAGAGTTCCTGGCGGAAGGCACCGCCATGGACGACCTGCGCATGCCGGACCGCGTGCTGATCGGCGGCCAGGAGACGCCCAGCGGCCAGGCGGTGAGCCCGTGTTGCGGGGCCCGGGGCGCGGCAGGGCGGCTGCTGGCGTGGCGGAGCGCAGGGAGCGGCTAACACCTGTTATTGTTGCACGCCGGTCGTGAATCCAAGGCCCGCCATTAGGCCCTGCTGTGCTTCACCACACCTGTCATTGTTGCACGCATGCGGCGCGCCACCCGGCCCCCACCCTCCCCCTCCCCCTCCCCCGTGAGTCCGTGGCAGGCCCTGGAGAAGCTCAAGTGGGTGTACGCCCACTGGATCCCCGAGGAGCGCATCCTGCTGGCCAACTTGTGGAGCGCTGAGCTGGCAAAGCTGACGGCCAACGCCATGCTGGCGCAGCGCATCAGCAGCGTCAACGCCATCAGCGCGCTCTGCGAGGCCACCGGCGCCGACGTGTCGCAGGCGAGCGCCGCGCCTGCCGCCAGGGGCCGGGTTGCAGCGCAAGCACGGGCAGCTGCTCGTGCAGCGCGTGCCACGCATGGTAGAACGGACCTGGGCAGAGGCGCCACACACGCCTGCAATGGCGCATTCCAGTTCACGGTCGTCGTCGTCGTGTTGGTTTTGTCACGGTCTGCACCTCCCTGCCGTCAATGCGCTCCCTCGTGCCCCCCTCATGAAACGGCTCTAACCCTCGCAGGTGGCGTTTGCCATTGGCATGGACAGCCGCATCGGCCCCAAGTTCCTGCAGGCCAGCGTGGGCTTTGGCGGCAGCTGCTTCCAAAAGGACATCCTCAACCTCTGCTACGTCTGCGAGACCGTTGGGCTCAAGGAGGTGCGGGCCGCGGGTTGAAATCACGTGGTGGTACTGAATGCGCTGAGTAGCCGTCGCTATGCGTGAGTGGCTGTGTTTGTGTGTGTGAGTGGCTGTGGTTGTGTGAGTATTTGTGTGTGCGTGTGCGCACGCGCATGCGCGTTCGTGCATATGCATGCAGGCATGCACGTATGCATTTGTGGAGTGCACTGGGAGAGAGGGATTGTGTTTGGACCCAGTGCAGTTCATGCATGCGTGCACTCACCGATTGGGATCGTGCGTGCCAGCGGCGGCACCAACGGCTCGCCCCACCC
>NW_014012575.1:0-17282 GCF_000611645.1 Monoraphidium neglectum
TAATCCTCCCTGAGCGACGCACGACCGCCGGCGCGTGTCAGTGCGGCGCACGCACTGATGCGGGTGTGTTGCTTTGGAGTGCACCAGCCACGGCTTAACCCTCTGAGCCCCGACCGTGCCCGTGAGCACGGGCCTAATCTTTGCCAAGCTGCTGTGTGCAGCTCACAGCACCAAATCCCCTTCTGCAAGCTGCAGTAGGTGCCCCTTCATCTCCAGATTGCGGGCGGGGGGCGCCGGGGGGCGCAACCCGCAACTAGCAGGATAGAAACCGGATAGACCGCTGCCT
Source organism: Monoraphidium neglectum (assembly GCF_000611645.1). Classification (NCBI taxonomy): domain Eukaryota; kingdom Viridiplantae; phylum Chlorophyta; class Chlorophyceae; order Sphaeropleales; family Selenastraceae; genus Monoraphidium; species Monoraphidium neglectum. The sequence continues at coordinate 287 of NW_014012575.1, forward strand.
GGTTGGGTTTCTAATTCCCAAAAGCCCCTTGCAGTACCGCGCGAGACCGCAAAAACACTTCCGCCCGCGTCCAATCAGGTCAATACACCAGAACTGACGCCCATGCGATAGCCAAGCCCCATAAGATGCGAAAATGCAAAGTTTGAAGGAGCACCGCGGAGATCATGTGCTTCAGCAGTGCGCACGCGTGTATGTGTGCTCAATTACACATACATGATTTTACCGTTGCTATGTTTGAATGGTCGCGGTGGATGCAGCCGGTCCCAGCCCAAATCCTGTAGTTGATGCAGACCGCAAAAGCAGTCTTGCTGCACCTCAATCCATGGCACCATGCGTGGGTTAATGATGCCTCTTCGGCGCTTATATGTTAGTAGAACCTCAAAACAAACTTTTTTGTGCCCTTGGCCGGCTGAAGGCTGTGTGCAGACGACGCAGGCGGGGCATGTTTGTCACTGGTGCGCAGGGTGACTGGGTGTGCCCAGACGGTGCTGCAGAGCCTGTAGCCGGATTTATGCTCCTCAAAAGATAATAATACCACCATCTATGTATTCGAGTGCTATGGAGCACAATTGGACGACGGCTGCTCTCAAGCTGGGGTGCAGCGCAACTGCCTGCATCACCCGCGCTGTCGCCGCACAAATTCGATGTCTGCAACGTACACAGTGCACACTATATCGTTGAGTAACTTGTAAAAGATCCCTTATCGCGCGCGCCGCGCTGCTAAGCATTGTTACGCTTCGGTGCGCTGTCACGACTCGGATCAATGTCGCTGCTCTCCTCACGCGGATGATATGTTGTGAGATCGCGTTGAAGGATATATATAGACGTAATATAACTAATACAAGGCGGCCGCACGCCACCGCTTCCCATGCAAGCTGCTCTGGGTGGTGCACCCATCAGAATTAGCGTGTGAGGCCGGGGCCCAAAGGGTTAAGGAGCGAGCTCACCGGCTCTTTTTCTGCGGCACCGCCAGCTGAGTGTTGCGGTGGACGCGATGACCCCCACAATGCGAGCCAATTGCGTGCAGCTTGGGGCCTTACCAGGATACATCGCCCACCAATCTTTAGGCTTGTATGGCTGGCCCCTCGCGCTGTGGTCATCCCAGGAAGCGCTGTGTGCAGGTGATGCTAGCTTTTGAGTCCGACGCACCTCATGACGCCCGGCATCACCCTTCATACGGCACCGTCCGTGTTCGTGCGTTCTCCTCAAATGGCGCGTCGCACAGCGCTTGCTGCAAAAGTGTAGGCCGCGCGCCTCACACTACGCCAGCGGCCCCAGGCGCGGCGTGCGGTGGCCAAGAAGTGACGAGGCGATGCCGGGGTGACCCGCAAGTGCGTGGCTGTGGCCATGGCGGTGCCATGGAGTGAGCCGCCAACCCCTCCGATTGTCGCAAAGCCTGCACAATAAACAACCTACGTGCTTTTTATTCGGTGTTATAGGCCTCACATACGGTATATCGCTCAAATTTGCGCTGTAGGCGACGTGAGCAACGCTGCGCCGTTGTCGCAGAAGGTGAGCGTGCGATACGCAAAAGATGATTTTATGTCCCTCAAATAAATATTGAGCCTGACCGCACTGCTGCTCGAAATTCGATGGTGACAGGTGGTCGCCAGCCACGCGTCTTTCTGCGTGGTATCTGCGTGGCTGGGGACCAATTTGTTAGTAAAATTGCAGTTTGTTTCGGCTTATTGTGGTCGCGACCGCGCCGACGCTGGCAGGGTTCTGGGTGCACGCCATCATTGCGCCATTGGCACAACGCGGCGTCGGCCACCTTGCACAACAGGCACACGCGTCCAGCGACATTTGAGCCATGGCCCCAGCAGCACGGAGCTTGCGTGCGCCAATCGGCCCGCGCGGACTTCGGCCGCCGCCGCCGTTGCCGCTGCTGCTGCTTGGCCTGGTGGCCATCGGGGCGGCGACAGCAGGTGGGCACGCCAGTGGCTGGCAGCGAGGCTGAGAAGCATTGACCATGGGGGCGAGGAGCGACGCTCGCATCCGAGCTGAATCATCAACCACCCAGCGGTCTTGCCTTTTGGGGTCGCATTCAGCTCTGCCGTCTGGTGCAATCGGTCGCGACATACACACGCACGCCGCCCCACCCATCTGCAACACGTCACCCCCCAGTGCTCATCACGCCGTCTCCTCTCAGCTCACCATCCCGAATACACCCCTGCCTCACTGCCTTGCTTTGGAACCCAGGCGCCGCGCCGGTTCCCTCTGCAATCGTAAAAAGGCCTGCCACTGGCCCCACCAGCATCGCCGCCCAGCAACAGCAAGGCGCGCCCCAGGCCGCAGTGGGGCCCGCCCGCCTCTTTGTGGACCGATTCAACATCCGCCCTAGGAGCCCCGCCGGCGGCGGCCCGCTGACCATCGACATCACCGTGAAGAACTTCGGCGGCGACAAGTCCCCCGCGGTCAACCTGCAGGTGTGCGGGCGCCAGCGCGCGGCGCGTGCACTCGCCCAGGCCCATGCGCCGTGGGCGAGAACGCCCACCTCCACTGCCGCCTTGCGCGCGCCGGCACTACTGCGACCCGCGCAGCGGAGGCGCCGCGCGACTCGAGCTCTCTTGAAGACCAGCCAGCCCCCTGGTTGATTTTCGTGATCTCGAAAGCGCGCCGAATTGATCGTTTCGTGTTGGTTGGTGCCCCACACTCGCGTCATCCCATGCTCTCGCAGGTGTGGGTCGACCAGCCCGCCTTCCAGGCTTGCGGGGCCACCGGCGACCTGACACTGCGCGTGCCACCGATTCCAGGGGGCGGCGAGCGGATCATCAAAGTGCGCAAGCTCAAGGCGCCGCAGGGCGCAGGGGAGCGCGTGCTCCGCGCCTTCGTGGACAGCGACTGCAAGCTCAACCCCATCCCGTTCCTTACCCAGGTAACAACCACCCATGCGCGGGTGATTTTCATCTGCACAGTCGCCGCAGCAATCGCCATTGCAATGCCGAACCTCTCCTTGGCAATACGTGTTCATGTCGCAACCGCGGGGGTGCATGGCGCGGTGTGTGGAGTGGCAGATAGAGGCCCGTCGCGCGATCACGCTTCAAAAGTCGTCCCCTCTTGCCGCAGTTTGCTAACCCCTACACCGTCACTGCGGTCCCGGTGTCCAGACTCAGCCTCGCCGGGGTTGACTGGGCCAAGAACGGCAGGTGTGGTGCTGTACGCATCTGTGCAGCTGCATGGGTTGCTGCTGGCTGGGGCGTGAGTGAAGAACCAGCACCATACATGCCGGCCTCTATCTAGTCAACCCTAAACATTTCTTAGTGCACCAGCAAGGTACTGCGACCACAAGGGACTGCCTGCGGTTGTCGCCCATGCCAGGGGGCCTGAGGGAGAGACCGCAAGCGTGCAGCACAGCATACCCTGAATCGATCATTCCCCCCTCCTCCTCATCCATCCACAAACCCCCACCCCAGGTACGAGGGCGTGTTCTGGTTCAACGCGGTGCTGCCGTCCAAGACCTTCGGCATCCGGTTTGATGTTGAGAACGAAGGCAGCCTCGATGCCAAGGTGGGGGTCATCAAGTTTTTCCAGGTGGCAGCGTCCCCCGGCTTCAATTCGCTCAATTTCTCGTGCGGCGCCACGGCCGAGTTTGCAACTTCAAAGTTCAAGTCCGTCGTGGTAAAACCGGACGGCAAGTTCAAGACCGTTGTCGTCAAGGGGCTCCGCGCACCCGCGACTCCTGGGTGGAGGACGCTGGCGGGCGCTCTCGACGCAGGTGGGCGCCCGCGCTCCAGCGTGTGCTGCCCCGCGTGTGCTGATGTGCACGTGTCCTGCGCTTGTGCTGTACCGCCTTTTGTAGGCGCTATTCTGCTGTAGTGTGCCCGGACTGCTGGTCGCAATCAGCGGCGGCTGCTTGCTGAGCGAGGTTGATTTGTGGGCAAGCAATCATTCAAGCAACGCATGGCCGGCTGGTGTGTGTGAAGGGTGCATGCTTTGGCGTCGCTGTCGCATCCACTCGCGAGCAAGGGCGGGTCGCATGGAGACAGTGAATTAGATGTTTTCAGCAAAGCAGGGTGATGGCAGCCCCCAAGTTGCGCACCTTGCAAGCCTGGAACCACCACAATCCAAAAAAATTGGTGGCTGCAATGCGTCGGGTTTGTCCCACAGCAGCTGCCACGCCAGTCCGGCGTCCCAAAAGTCAGCCATATTGACACACACACGCACCCTTGGTTCCACACATGCACGCCACGCGCACGCACCCCGCACCCCGCACCCGTGCATCCTGACGGCCGCTCCTCGCTGCACGCGCCCCGCACGGCTGGACGGCCCGCCACCGCAGACTGCGGGTCGACAAAGGCCCTCACTACAGCCGACACGATTTTCTACCAAGACTACTTGGTGCTGGCCGAGCCCCTGCCGGAATGGCGCGTCACGACCATCGTCACAACCAAGCCCGACAACACACTCGTTTTCAAGGTCACAATCCAAAACGTGGGGCTCGGACCCGGCGCGCCCGGCGTCGTGTCTGTGGCCCCTGACACCACAGCTCTGCAGTCGGCGCAGGTCAGCTGCAACACATCCTCCACCGCCGGCTTTGTGTCGGCCCCTGCGGTGACGACGCCGCTGCAGGTTGGCAAGAGCGTCACCGTCACCATATCAGGCGTGCCGGCGCCGGCGAAGAGCTTGCCCCCGATTGAGCGCGAGGGCACCGTGCTCGTCGACAGCAAGTGCCAGACGGTGGAGATAAGCGAGGCAGTCAGTGGCAGAGACCTGAACGGTCCTGCCCTCGGGCCAAACCTGTCATACGCCAAGTACAAGATTTGACAAGGAACCTGCGTATACTGCCGTCGGCAAGCAAGAAAGACGGTGTTGGCAACGATGAGCACTGAAGATTGTGATGCCCAACTTGCTTTCGCGTTTGGGCTTACACGCGACGCGCCGGTTGCACACGCACGTGCCGTGAAGCGTGGGCTCCCGCTCGGCCAAGTGCCTCTCGTTGTAGGCTTCACTTGAAACGCACGCTCATCAGCAGCCACAGCGCACTGGCTTTCACATCAAGATTTACTGTGCATCAAAAACCACGCAAAGCCACCCAGCTGTCGGGCTTTCTTGCCCTTCCTGCCGAACCTGGCATGCACCTGTATGCATTTCCCGTGCTTTGGCTGCGTGCCGCCAACTCTGGCACATGTCCCGAGTCGCTCTTGACGGATGGAGCGCTTCCTACCAATGCTGGGCCCCAGCATTGTGGTCTCACATACATCCACAGATGGTGTCACACTTAGTGACCAAACAACAGGCACACCTACCTCATCCGGCTGACTCACGACACCACCGCATGACGAATTTGTCCATCAACCATGCAGATGTATGCATGCATGGTATGCACGCTTGGCACCCATTTTCAGTGCCTTATGTTTCAAAGCCTGCACGACGCACCCACTGTCCCCCTCATGCACCATTGAACAGCTCTTGCTTGTCAGCCTTGATGCGTTGCATGGATGTGCCCATACCATGCGTCTATCCTGAGTACTAGATTGCTCCTGTGTGTGCCACGACACGGGCAAGCAACAAGACGAGTGGCTTTGTTTTCATGACATAGTTATGCAACTCATGCAACTGCAATTGCGGTGTGCCGTCCACGGCACTGCTGCGAGAACGGAAGCCACGGCAACGCAGGCATTGCCAACCCTGCATGCAAGGAGAACAGTCGTGATTGACCACCTGATGCATGCGCACCATTGGTGAGTAATGGCATGGCGTGAGTAATAGATCTGTGACAGCGCACAAAATGTTCTACGCCAAACAACCACAGGTGTGGCGGCAGTGACGACTGTATGCATGCATGAGAGGGACGACGCAGTGGGAGGGGGTGGCCCCCGGCCAACCAGACGGGTGGCGGCCCCATGCTAGACAGCACAGTTGCCCCGGGCTGCATGCCGATTGTGCCCACACAATACGCGGCTGATTCGCATAACCTTCAAGCAGTTGCCACCCGCTACCAGGGCCAGTGACTCTTTGTTGGTTGTGCCATGCTTGTATGGGCCGGCGCTCGACGGCCTCTACCTGTGCCACTTCACCGGCGCAATTCACGCAATCCTGAACCCTGTGAATGCTATGAGCTGGCGTTTGTTGTTACGCGCACAGAAAACCAGACGTGGAACGCAACTAGCCAGTACTATCGCACAGTACGTATGAGTACAACAAGTGGCAAAGCACGCACAGCGGCGCACGCAACGCGCGACGCGCGCCCGGCCGCGCCGCACGTGTGGAGTGCCGCCGACGTCACAGCCACTGCCGCCCCACCGCGCGGCCAAACTGCAGCAGGATCGCCCGCCGCTGCCGCTCGGCCTCCTCGCGCGCCCGCCGCAGCTCGTCGATCACGAGTTGCCTCTCCGCCTTGTAAGCCCTGCGCGCCTCTTCGGCAGACCCCGCGCCGGCCACACATGCGCCATCTGCGGCGACCCCCGGCCGCCACGCCGCGTAGCCGCCGCGCGGCTGCCAAACGGCCCCGCCGCCGCCGCCCCAAGCGGCGCCGGCAAGAGGCATGGCCGGCGCACCGCTGCCCTGGCCAGGATTGGGAGGTCGGGTCCAATATTCCGGGCTGCCAGGAGAGGGCGGCTCGGGTGAGGTGTCGCCATGTGGGGCGGCTGGGTGCAGCAAGGGACGGCCGTAGAGCGCCGACACGCCCGCAGCCGCGGAGGCCTGGAGCGCTTGCGACTGCTGCTGCTGCTGCTGCTGCTGCTGCTGCTGCTGCTGCTGCTGCTGCTGCTGCTGCTGCTGCTGCTGCAAAGCCGCTCCCTCCCCACCAGCATAATGGTCCGCTGCTGCGGCTGGCGCTGTTGCGGCGCCATCGCCGCCGCCGCCGCGTGGCTGCAGCAGAAGCCCGATTGGGATTGCTGTCAAGTGCTGACTGGGGGAGGCGGGGAGGGCGCCTGGGCCGGGGGTCTGTGCGGCCCTGTAAGCGCTGATCTGGGCCAGCTGGGGGTGCGCCATCAGCTGACTCATGGTCAACCCTGAGGGGGTGAAAGGACGGGCAGAGGGGACAAACGATTTTTGATTGGCAAGGGGGTGTGACTTTTGTTGTTGAGGGATGCTTCTAGTGTTGGACAGCCGTGGTCTCTGGTCAACGGAGCTGCTTTGTCGAGGTCAGGGGGCGCATCGAGCTTGCGCCCCCTGACATGGGGACTCCGCGGCAGCTATCCGGGTTCATGGGGAATTCAAATGGAGGCCCCCTAACACGGCCCCGCCTCAGCCCCGCTGCCCGCCCACCTGGCCGCAGCGGCGCCCCCCCGCCGCCCCGCTGCTTCAGCGAGCCGCCGCCGCCTGCTGCCGCCCGCGTCGCGTCCTGTAGCGGCGGCGCCCCCGCCTCCGGCGAGCCTCCTCTGCCCCTCGCGCCTTCGAGCCGCCCCCGCGCCCGCCACCTTGCCCACGCCTCGGGCAGCGCCGCCTCCACCGCTGCCTCAATACCTCGGAAGTACGCGTCCGTCCGAGGATTTGCGCCCTTTGCTATCAGATCGTCGTGGGCCGCGTAGGCCGCTGACGTCATCGCCTGGTCGGAGCCGAACCAGGGGTTGAGGCGCGCCCAGGAGACGGCAGTGGGGTCGGGCTGCTGCTCTTGCTGCTGCTGCTGCTGCTGCTGCTGCTGCTGCTGCTGCTGCTGCTGCTGCTGCTCCTGCTGCTGCTGCTGCTGCTGCTGCTGCTGCTGCTGCTGCTGCTGGTTGGGGTGGGACGGCGAGGTCTGCCCACTGCTTCTCGTCTGCCCCCCAGCCGCCTCAAGGCCCGCTGCTCCTGCAACGCCGCGTCCCGCTGCGGCCACCAGAGGCAGGGCAACCGCGCCGCTGCCGCCGCCTGGCGAGGCTTGATGCCCGGCCGTGACGGCGCCGCCGTGATGCAGCAGCAGCTGGGAGCTGCCCAGCTGGAACGCGGCCTCCATCGCTGCCAGCTCGGGGAAGCTTGAGAGGGGCAGGTCATCCACTCTCCTCTGGTTCCCCACCAGCCCCGCAAACGCGCCGGCAGGCGCCGTCTGAAGCCCTCGCGTCCTGCCACCCGGCGGCAGCAGGGGCCACGCTGTCGCGCCCGCCCAGCCGCCGGGCGGCGGCGGAGACGTGGGCGGCATCGGCGGCTGCGGCGGCGGTGCGCCGAGGAGGGGCGCAAACGCGGACGCGCCGACCCATGCCGGCTGCCGCCGCGGCAGCAGCGGCGACCCGGGGCCGCCGCCCGTCCGGGCCGGCGGTGCGGCGCCGAGCAGAGGGGACGCGCGGCCGTTGCTGCCCCAAGAGGCGCCCGCCGGCGCCGCCGCCGGCCCGCGGCGGCGCTGTCCGGTGCCCTGGCGGGAGGGGCCCGGGCTGGTGCAGAGCGGGGAGGGGCCGCGGCGGGCGGGGCTGCCGGGCAGGGGGCTGGACGCGCCGCTGGCAGCGGGCAGGGAGGCGGAGAGGCTGGCTGGGGCACCCACGAGAAGACCTGCCGGCTGGGGTTGTTGCTGGAAGGAGGGAGGGGGCGCAGAGCAGATATGTTTCCATGTGTGAGGGGGCAACCGGCGCGTGGGCAAGCGTGTGTGCGCGCACACACACTGGGGGCGATTGTTGGGTGCGTGCGGCACCTAATGTGGTAGGGAAAGTGGTGGCCGTGGCCCGTGTGGTGGGGGCAAGTGCCCCGCCCGGGCAGATGCTTTGGCCCTGATCAATGGACATGTGCACGCGTGCGCACGCACGCACGCACAGGCTTGATCAATGCTATCACGTCTGCGTACATGTACAATAGCACACATTCAAGCACGCACATACACGTGCTCCCCCCATCACACATAACCATGCACCCACGCACACACAAACACAAACCACCAAGTAAGCCACAAACAGCAAGCGCTCACCACCCTGCGCCGCCCGCTGCTCGTCGTCGCCCGCGCTCTCCGCGCGCCCGCAGCGCCGCCGCCACAGCCCGCCTGGTCGCCCGTCGGCGCGGAACCGGCGACGCCCATCCGCAGCGCATCCTGCAAAGGCCGGCGTGTGGAGACAGTGAAATCGAAGCATGGCAGCGAAACGGCAGGGAACGGGGTGACATCTGCGAATTGCACTCCCCAGCCAGCATTCCTTCATATGTGCACACACACACACACACACACACACACACACACACACACACACACACACGCATGCACACGCATGCACACACACGCATGCACACACACACACACACACACGCATGCACACACACACACACACGCATGCACACACACACACACACGCATGCACACACACACACACACACATGCACACACACACACACACATTGGACAGGATTCAATGCCAGCAACCCAACACAAGCTTCACAGGGGTTCAGCAACAGGTGGCCAAAACATCACAGCGACACGTCGTGTGCATGGAGGTGCGGCTCAAGGGCGGGGCCCCACCTGGACGAGCGTCGGCGGCAGCGACTGCAGGACCGCGCTGACGTCAGCGCCCGGCTGCCCGACCGCAAGCAGCGCGCCGGCCAGCGAGCGGATGTCGGCGCGGAGCGCCCTGATGGTGCCGCGCAGCTCGAGCACAAATTGGTCCTGCGGGGGGTGGACAAAAACGCCACATGTGGCAAACAGGGACCCTGAAAAGCCACATTCTACGCACGCAGGTTTGAGCGTTTGTTTGTTTTGGCATGGCGCGGCGGGGATTGGCCGATGCGGGCAGTAGCGCCGAGCGGGCGACGACGCCAGACTCCTGCGCCGCGCAACGCAGTGGGCTACGAGCCGGACCTGGCTCGCAGCGCTTTTCCAGAGCAAGCCTTGAAAACACCCCCCCAGGGACCCCCCCCCCACTGCTCCCTTAACCAGGGAGACAGCCCGTCTCTCCGACTTCCGGCCACCAACCGACCTCCGGATCGATGCTGACCACGGGCTCCCCCTGCACCCGCAGAGCCATCCCTGCAAAGTGCAGCGTGTTGGCACTCTCCTCAGCCTGCCGCCGCAGCGGCGCGAGGCAGGCGACCATGAGCGCGCGCCCGCTGCCCCGCAGGCCGTCCCACAGCAGCTGTGTCAGCCGCGCGTCCCGGAATGGCACGTGGGAGTGGCCCTGGCGCCCGCCGCCGCCCGCCATCGCGCACAGGACCTGGCGTGGAGTGGATAATAGTTGACAGCCGGCGCGCAGGGTTGGTTTCGGGAGCAGGCGGCGTGCAGGGAGGCGGGGCGTGCGGGCGGGCGGGTGCGGGTCTCGGCAAGGCGGCGTCGCAGCAAATCCTGGCCAATTTGGAATTGTGCTGAACCAAAAGGCCCCTGAAAACCCAACCCTTGCCTTGCTGGCCATACAGCCCTGTTGTGCACCCCAGGCCCATGTTGCACCCTGCTCCCCTGTCCTGCCTGCCTAAACGGTTCTCCTGCCCCCCCCCCACATTTTCGCAACGGGAAATGCAAGCTCAATGCTAAGAAAACATTAGACACCTCCCATCGCGCCCACCTGGCCCAGCGTGAACAGCGATTTGTTGATCGCCCCTGTCTCACGCAGCGCGTCCCTGCCGCCGCCTGGCGCCCCGCCGGCCCCGCCGCCGAAGCCGCCGCCGCCCCCGCCGCCGCCGCCGCCAGCGGTATAGCCGCCCCCGCTCCCGGTCTCCCGCAGCCGTTCGGATCCCGCGAGATCCACGAGCACCAGCTTGCCGCAGCGCCGCACGCCGCGGCCGCGCGCGCCCGCACCGGACCGGTCCTCGCTCCGCACCTGGCGTGGCGGCGGCGGCGGCGAGGGGGAGGGGGAAGCGGTGGGGGGTGGCGGATGTGGCGCGCACGCGTGCGTGCTCCGAGGCGCATGCACTTTGGATGGAAAGTGGGAGGCGGGGAGGGAGGGCTTTTGCAGCAAGCGCGCAATGACAGGCCGTTGGCGGGGCTTTGCGAATAGTATGGATCCTGGGCAGTTAAGCAACTAGGAGTTGGCGAGACAGGCGGCGCGACGCAAAGCCTGCAAGCAAATGGAAATCGTGTGGGATGGAGCTATAGAACAATTGTTTGATGAGCAGGCAAGCTGCAAAGCGGGATGCAGGGTGATTTCAGCATTGCAAACCGCCCATGTACTCATGTCCACCTGCCACCTATCCCGCACCCTGGGTGCAGGAATTCTCACCGTGAACGTCATGAGGCAGTGGCTGCGGCTGGACGCCGCGTTGAGGCGGTGCGCGCGCGTGTGGCGCCACGACAGCGCCGCTGCCATCGCGCCCAGCGCCTCCTGGCCGCTTGCGACCCGCCGCTGCGTCAGGCCGGCGACGTAAAAGGCCTCGGTCCGCGGGTCCTGCCTCACCTGACAGACAGGAAAATGGTGGTTTTGAAGCATGAGTGTGTCCCACATGAATGGGCGGCGGCCAGTCAGTGTTCAAGTGCAAACCATCGTTTTTGGTGACACGTGCATGCGTCATCGATGCCATGCAGGCACGCGGCCTTCCACGGGCCCCCACCACCCGGGCCCCCAAATAACCGCACCTGCATCGGGCGCTGCTGCTGCTGCCTGTCCGCCGCCAGTAGGTCGGCCACTGCTTCGTTGTATACTTCACAGCAGGACGCCTCGATCTCATGATCAGCATCCGCCGCCCTCTCCGCCGCCATGCTGCAAATTGGTTGAGACAGGCCGGCGATGGAGAAAGCAGGCAGTACAAAAAGTGAAGAAAATGAAGTCAAACACAGCCAGCGTCTGAAGGCACGAGCATGCCAGCAGACAGCATGAGTACATGAAGAGGCAGCGTTTGGCATCGTAGGCAGGGTCAGGCAGGCAGAATGGGCCCTCCACTCGCCTGAAGAGCGACCGGATGCAGCGCGGCAGCAGCCCGTCCTCCTCAGTGACTAATGATGTGGTGACATCATCTGCCTGCTGCTGCTGCTGCTGCTGCTGCTGGCTGCTGCCCGCTGCCAACCCCTGCAGCCCCAAGCGCGGCCCGATGATTGTGTGGGTCTTGCCGCTGCCGGTCTGACCAAACGCAAAGACTGTGGCGCTATACCTGCGGGGTCACCGGCGACGCACGCGTGGTGGATGGACAAGGGGGACGGCCAAAGGCGTGTGAACCATTGTACATGTCATCATCGGCCGCGCCTGTCGAAGCAGCTGCCCTGCAGAGCCATCCATCAAGGCACTGAACATTTCCTCAGCTTCCGACCACGCAGCTTCCAACCAGTGGCAATGGCGAGCCAGGCGCTCCGCCCTCCCCTCCCTGTCTGCCCCGCAGCTTCTCACCCGTCCAGGGCAGCTTCCACCAGCTCCTCCACCCCGCAGAGATCGTACAGCTGGGCCTGCACGCGCGCAGTGAGAAGGCCAGCGCGCCGGGCGCAGGGCGGGCGGTAAATACCGAGGCTTCTTGAAGCAAAGTGCCCCGAGCTCTCGTCCAGCTTCAAACGCATGTGTCGCCCCCGCCCCGAGGCGCGCCGCAGCGGGTGGGCGCGCAATCCACCCGAGCCGCCGCCCCCGCTGCGAGGGCGCGTAGTAGCATCAATGGCAGCTCAATAAACGCCTGTCGTGCTCGCAAACCTCGCCTGCAGCCATCACCTGCGTGGTCGCGCCCGCCAGGCATGCGTCAAACTCATACAGGCGAGCGTCCGCCGCCCCCGCGGCGCCGGACCCCCTCCGCTCGCGGTGGCCGGACGCAGGGGCCGAGGCGGCGTGAGGGGACGGGAGCTGGGGCTTGGCGCCCTCGCGCTCTGGCAGCAGCACCTGTTTTGGAGGGCCGCGGCGGAGGGCGCTGCTTTGGTGAGGAGAAATTGACGTGGCAAAGCCCGGCCGCCACCGCCTTGCTGCTGCGACGAGGCGGCGGTTGTTGATGCTGCGCTGCGTCCGCAGCGTTTTCGGGTCCTCGTTGCAGGGTGCAGCCCTTGACGCATTCTGCGTCAAGATTACAAAAAACGACCAATCCACGGCGCTCTCTGGACCTCCGGGTGGCAAGCAGACGCCGCCACAATCCGCTGCCTGGGCGGCGACTGCCGCCGCGGCCGCCCGCACCTGGACTTTGGTGCCGTCGGGCGCACACGTCACCGCGACGTCACCCAGGCTCTCGTGCGGCAGCACTGGCCGCACGCGCACCACCACCTGCGCCCCCCGTCAGCAGGTGCGGCCGGTTTTCTTGATTGCGCTGCATGCTGCATGTGCGTCGTGATGTGAGCGGCAATCGCGGCCGCAGGGTTGCAGGCGCGAGCGACGGCGCTGCTGGCAAAGAGACGGTCAAGCGCAACACTGGAAGGGGTTGCCGCAGTTTTGCGCTCACCTGGATGCGGCAGGGCTGCGCCTCCTCCTCCCCCTGCTGTTCCTCCATTCGGGGCGCGCGCCGCTGCGGCGCCGCTGGGCCTCACTGATGCGCGCGCACGCTGCAGCCCACCGGCGCCCCGGCAGCAGCAGAAGCAGCAGCGGTGCACAGCAGTGCGCCGTGCGGGTTGTGGTGCGACGTCTGCGCACTCGCCCGAGCCCAAGCTTAAGATATCAAAGAAAAATAAGTTGCGTGCTCAAATAGCTTGACGAGTTTATGATAGGAAATGCATCGGTGCCGAGCTGGCTGATGCGCAACCTGCCTCGGTTGACCGCGTTTGACCCGTTGGTCCGTACTATAAATCAAGAGAAAGGTCGTAGTTTGAATGGTACATCTCGCGCGCAGGGTCCTTGCTGCTTTGCGCTGAGTTCTCAGTCTCGCCATCAAACGATCAAGATTCATCACTGTTTGCGCTACTGGTACGTGGAAACTGTGTGCTAAATGATTTACCATTTTTTTAGTAGTCGCTGTTGATGTGCTGAGCAGCGGCACCACAGCCACGGCGTGCGATCGACTTGCCCCTCGACGCATTTGCTTGCGTGGTTGCAGGTAGGACTGCATGCCGCTTCGCTTAATCAAAAGTCTCGTGCTTCAGACTTGATGCGCAGATGATTCTCACAACATGTTGAGCGCGGCTTGCACAACCATGTGTGTGAATCGCTTGAGATAGGTATGCTGACTAAGCACGTGCATGAAGTGACGCGGGATGGAGCCTCCGTCGTCTGAGACACACCAGATACGCACCTGCTCGCATCCAGAGCGGCCTAACCACGGGTTGCAATGTTGACCATGTTTCAGTCTTATATGCAGCCGGCTCAATGAATGTCTCTGACCTGAAGGAGCTGAGCTACAACCGCGGCGTCCCTGTACAATGCTGGCCGCACCAGTGCGGCGCGTACCTGCCGGCCCCAAACAGCGCGGCGCGTGGAAAGTGTCCCGCCCCATCTGACCGTCCTGTTGCGCCCAAAGCTGGAAAACAACAATTGCGGGCGGTCCCTCGACAGCACACGCCCCGTGATCAAGAGTGGTGCTGCACATAATGCCCTCAACGGCCCATCAAGCCAATCTAGACAACACATGACCTGTCAGAATGGCACACATTGCCTGCTTTTTGCAGTGGGTCCGTCGTATCAGTGTGAGGGCCGGATGGTTTCAAGCCAAGGCAGGCAGCGCCATGAGTGTGCCAGCGCAGTCAAAAAACCCTCAGCCCTCGGTCACCAGTATAAACCTCACAGACCACCTAGCCTGGGCGACAAAGCACTCTAATGGTGGAAAATCATGCGGCCTGCCTGTCATGAAACGAATATAAGCAGCTGCAGCACTTTGCCAACTAACGGCAGGCTGTGTTGGCATTCTTGCTGCGCCGCAGTTGTTCCTGTTGTGCCTGTCTGTCCGTCCGTTACCAGCATTCACAAAACATGCAATTACCTGTGCAGCAGCACTCCAAGGGCTTCTGCTTGGAGAACAGCGCACAAGTGCGTCACCGCTGACATCAGGACGTGTCACCAGGGTGCCAGGTGCAGCTGTGGCTGGCTCATTTAGGGACTATTAGCGCGATAAATGATCTATCACTGCTTCAAAACTTTCCCGAACCAGCCGTTGAGCCGTTCAAGCTCGCAAGTCTACCCTTGTTCGATCTCGCATCAGACTCGGGACGCTCTCGACCTCGATCCGCCACCAGTCACCATGGGACTCGGCCACAAGATCAAGGCAAGCGCATGAATGCCCTTCATGCAGCCCTCTATCGCCGCTACACAGCCGCTCAGCCCTGCCCTCATCCGACCCCCCACCACCATCCCAACACGCCCGCCCTCCTTCCCAGGAAGCCGTGACTCCTGGCCGCCACACCGAGCGCCACGGCACGGTGATTCAACGCAATCTTATGATGGGAACCCGCGCCGCGCGCAATCCAGCCATCCATGCGGCGCGCGCAATCACGTCCGAGGATAGCGACTCCCGTTTGCATCCGCGATGACTCAGCCGGCAGGACCCGCCTTGTCCCAGCGGCCCGGCTCGCGCGCTCGGCAGAAACGCGAGCGCCCGCATGAGCTGCAATGCGCCTGGGGCGCCAGTCCGGCCTCTTTGCTCCCCGAGGCCTGCGGGGCTGCTGGGCGAGAGCATTGCGGATCTGCTGGGGCCAATTGAGTGCAAAAGCGTGCTGCCCTCCATACCATCCACCCCTCACTTCGAAGATCCGCCCCTGTGCTGGGATTGGTCCCTTACGTTCTGGTCCCGCCGAACCTGGACCGCTTTACCACCCTCTTGCACCTCCCCCCACCGAGCCCCAAACAACCTCGCACACCTCCTCCTGGATTGTGATGTATGGCCGTGATCGGCGAGGTCGCGAGATCCTCATAGCCTGTCAAAACCTCCCGAAACCTCCCACACGCAGGAGCCCGGCTACACCCCTACCGCCGCCGCCATGACGGGTGAGGACTGCTGTGGAGATAATGGAGGGTTTGCCGCCTTGCTGTATGCACCGTTGTGCATGCAGCATGTGGCCACGCACCCGCAGCCCGGAGCGGGCATCGCCCCTCGGGCTGAATGGCGCAAAGCACGCTGGCCCCATCCGCGCGCGATGCACGTCTGCGCGCCTTTGCGCATCGCGCCTGCCAGGGCGCATGCGCGCATGGCCGCCAACCCCATTCACCAAACCGCAAATCGGGCAGCCGCGCATGCGCTGCCTAATCTGCACAGCTTGCCTCCCTGACGTTTGGCTGCTTCTGGTACACATCCGCTCTAACTGCCTGCGGACTCGTTGGCCCTCATCTGCATCATGCACTGATTATTACTACCCCCTCCAGGCGAGCCTGGCGTTGCGGTTGAGCACGAGCGTGTGCGCGTGGAGGGCGGGCCCATGGCCGGCCCCGAGGGTCTGGGCGCTGCCGGCACGGGCATGGGCGCCGGCGCCGGCGCCGGAGCCGGCCTGGGTGGTGGCGCGCCGCTGGCCGCGGGCGTCGGCGCGGGGATGGGCCCCGGCGAGGGCCTCGCGGCGCACGAGGGGGTTGGCGAGAGGGCCGCGCACGCGGCAGAGCGCGCGGCGGGCCGCGCCGAGGCGGCCGTCGGCCCGGAGGTGCGGAGTAGGGGGGAGAAGTCAGGGAGGCGCGAATTCGGGTCCTTTCCCGCCTCCGGCTTCCCTACCTGTCAGTTCTGGGTGAAGCTCACGCGCGCATGATTTGGGAGTGGCTTGTTGTCATCAAGATTTTTGTGACCGGATCAACTGCTTGCCTCGCGGCTGTCCATTCGTCACCTGCCTGTCACCACGTATCCCAAAGCAGGTGACGCGGGGTGGCTACCCGTTCGTTCGCACCTCCTGGCATCCGTTTAGTGACGCTGCCAGACAGGCACCCATGAAACCCCACCGCATATACACACTCCTACCACCAATAAGCACTCTCAGCCCTTCGCTTGCTGCCCCCGTTGCGCCTTGAGCTTTGTTTTGTCGCAGCCACTAGTAGTGCTGCCCACCCTGAGCCCCACAGCACCCCTTTGATACATTTTCACCTGAACGGCCCCCCTCAAACACCCTCGCCCCCGGGGCCCTGCGAAACCAAGGTGTGTGGCCGTGAGGAGTTTGCCCAGGTGGAGGACCGCCCCATCGTCAAGGAGCGCGTGGAGAGGTGCGCTGGGAGCGACGCACACCCGCCTGCTGCCGCCTGCCTGCCAGCACGCCGCCGTCCTCACCCATCCAAACTTTTGCATCGCACCCCTTCCTTGTCGAGGTCCCCGCATATCTTTCACCTCACATCTGCCTCCACCACTTCCTTACGCAAACCCCGAGACCTCCACCCCACAAGCAACC
>NW_014012574.1:0-12520 GCF_000611645.1 Monoraphidium neglectum
CCCTTTCGCCTCCACCCCCCACCCCCCAAACAAGGTGCTGCCAAACCTCCACCGCATCCATGACTGGGTGGTGGAGCAGCAGCGCGGCGTCGGGCGCGGCGGCGCCACGTTTGCGTTCAGCGTGCCGTTCCTGCGCACCTTCTACTGCGTCACCGACCCAGCCGCGCTGGAGTGGGTGCTCAAGGGGCGGATGACCAACTACGTGAAGGGCGAGGTGGTCGAGTGAGTTGCGGCTGCGCAGGCGCGCGCGCGTCGTGCGGGGCATGCGTGGTCTCGGCGGACGCGGGCCGTGGGTCGGGGTGTGGGAGCCGGGATTTGCTTGCGTAGTCTGTGCCTGTGTGCAGAGGTTGACGAAGTAAATTGAAGGTCGCACCTGCAGTGATGGCGATTGTGGTCTTGGACGCTGGAGCACCAGGAATCTGGTGAGTGACCAGGATCGATATTCACTGCGCCTAATTGACCGCCATGATTGTCACCCCCGCCGTCTCCCGCCGCAGGGCCAACTTTGGGCCCCTTTTGGGGAGGTGAGCGCGCCGGCGCATGCATGACATGCAGGCGTGTCGTCGCTCGAGCAGCCCCATGTGAAACCGTGCAGCCGCCGCAGCGCCGCGGCCGCCTGTGTCATGCGCCGCACGCCCACTCATTCGCCACGGCTCAAGCCCTATGTGCTCCTCGCCTGCCCCCCACGGCGCTTGCGGCCAGGGGCATCTTTGCAGTGGATGGGGAGGAGTGGCGGTGGCAGCGCAAGCTCGCGACGCGCATCTTCTCCGTGAAGAGGTGAGGTGAGGGCCAGCACTGGCGCGCGCCCGCGCCGCGGGCCGCGAGGTTGGGGGCTAACGTGTGACGGGCTGCACAAAACCCCGCCTCCTCTATTTGTTGGCGCGCCTGCGCACGCACACGCGCCCGTCCCTAGTCTCTGTCGCCCCTCGGCGCCTGTGCCTGATCCTCGCGTGAGTGGCACGCGTAGGGCGGCACAAGCAGCAGTGCATTCACAGGCCTCTTTTCTCTCTCCTCCTCCCATGCCTTCCAGGTTGGCCCCTCCCCCACTCTGCCCTCACAAAACCGCCGCAAAACCTCCCTGCCCCCCCAGCTTCAAGCAGTATGTCGGGGAGGTCTTCAGCGCCAAGGCAGACCTGCTGCTCCGCCGCCTCGCGGCCGCCTGCCCCAGCAGCGGCGGCGGCGGCGACGCCGGGATGCTTGGTGTTGCGCCTGGGGAGCCCGTGGACCTTCATGATCTGATGTACCGCTTCACTCTAGACACGTTCTCGCGCATAGGTGCGCAGGAGCCGCGCGCCGTCTCGAGCGCTGGCAGCGCGTGTCATCACACACGCGTGCGCCCGCTGTTTTGTCCGCTGGTCAGGCGCGAGCGCGAGCGCGAGCGCGGCCCGCCCGGCGCTGGTGCCCTAGCGCAGGACGCCCGTATCAGCACACACTGCGGACGCAGCAACATCTCATCCTTTCCACAAAGGCCGAAAAAGCCCCCCTCCAGCGCCCTCCTCCAAGCCTGATCCCCGTCTTTGCGCCCCTCAACCCGCCTCTCAACCGGCCCCTCAATCACCCTGCCATCATCACCACTGCCGCAGGCTTTGGCACCGACCCCGGCTGCCTCACCACCGCCGGCCGCCTGCCTTTTGCGGTCGCCTTTGACCGCGCCCAGCGCACCACCAACGCGCGCTTCTGGGTGCCCTGCTGGCCCCTGCTGGAGTTCCTGGTGCGCACACCACAAGCCCCCCACTCGGCGCGCCCGCTCGGGCAGCGGGAACCTTCGCTCGGCCCCCCCGGCCGCGCCGGCCTCCAACCGGCCGCACTCTGCCTTCGCTGGTCCTGCGGCGGCCCCGAAACTGTCACTGCTCCCCCACGCTGTCGCCCCAGTCCTGTGCGCGCTCCAGCCCACAACTCAAGGCCGACCCTGGCCTTCCTTCACAAACGCCTAATTGGTGGCAAGCACACACACACACACACACACACACACACACACACACACACACACACACGCACTTGTAGCCTACACATGCACACACGCACATACACACATATGAAACTTCGTTGTGACGCAATGCAAACCACCACAGGACGGCCGCGGCCGCCAGCTGCGCCGCGACATTGCCACAATCCGCACCTTTGCCGCCGGCATCATCGCCGCGCGCCGCGAGCTCATGCACACACCGCACGCCTGCTGCGGCGCCGCGACCCCGGCCGCGAGCTGCTGCGATGGGCCCGGAGGTGCGGAGCCGCCGTCGTCGCCGGCCTCGTCGTCCGCATCAGCGCCAGACAGCTTCGCCCACGGCGACCAGGCGCCGCTTGGCGGCGGCGGTTTTGGCGGCATCGACACTGCGGAAGCTCTGGGGAAGGGGCCCTCGGTCGGCAGCCAGGTCGAGCAGTGGCAGCAACAGCAGCGGGGCGGGGACGAGGAAGGGGCCGATGGGCGCCGCCCGGCGCAGGACGAGGCGTCGTCCGACCTGCTGGGCCTCTTCATGACGGAGGACGGCCCCGACGGCGCCCCCCTGGGTGACGAGGCGCTGGTGGACACGGTGCTGAATTTCATCATCGCCGGCCGCGACACCACCGCGCAGGTGCTCGCGGGGGCGCAGGGGCTCCGCAGGGAATGCCCGCCGGGCCGCCGCCTTGTACCGGGGTCTGCCCTCGCCCCCTCTCAGCCGAGCGACCGGGCGTCGCGGCGCTCCCCCCCTTTCGCCCCTCGGCCCACAAACACCCCGGCCTGCTCCCCATCGTTGCGCCTGGCTTCGCCACCCATTGTTTCCGTCCCCCGCACCTGCCTGTGCAGACCCCGCCACCCCCACCCTCCCTGCATCTGCCCCATCACTTGTCTCCCCCTCCAGGCCCTGTCCTGGACGCTCCACCACGTCATGAACCGCCCCGATGTAGAGTCCAAGATCCTGTCAGAGGCGGAGGCCGTGCTCGGCCCCACCAGCGCCGACGCGCAGCGGCACGCACGCACGCAGCAGCAGGGCGACCGCTCGGACGCGTACAGCAGCGGCGGCGGTGGGGGCGGCGGCGGCAAGCCGACCTATGATCAGCTTCACGCGCTGAAGTACGCGCGGGCTGTGTTTCTGGAGGGGCTGCGGCTGCACCCGTCGGTGCCTGAGGTGACCGTCTGTGGCTGGGGCTGGTTGTGGGAACTGATGTGCAGGCGTGGGCACGTGTATGTTTGTGTGTGTGTGTGTGTGTGTGTGTGTGTGTGTGGCGCGTGTGATCTGGTGCGTGCGTGTTTTGATGGTGCAGCTGCGAGAGGCAGAGGAGCGTGAAGTGATGCCCTGCAGGCACGTCTCCGCACACAGCCAGCAGCGTAGGTCAAGCGCCAACCAAGCTACTCGACAGTGGCGCCCGGCATTGCCGCTTGCCCCTTGGGCACGCTGTCCGGCAACCCCGGCAGCCCTTGACCAAACGCCCTCCCCCCCTCAGGACGGCCCAAGAACCGCCCCCCCCCACCCTATTGTGGCTGCTCATACGCCCAAACGCCTCCTCTCATCCATGCCCGCCCCCACCGTGGCTGTTGTGCTCCCACAGAACGCCAAGTTTGCCCTGCGCGCCGACGTGCTGCCCGGCGGCACGCGAGTGCCGGCCGGCGCTATGATCCTCTACAGCCCTTTCGCCATCAACCGCATGAGGGAGTTCTGGGGGCCCGATGCGGACGAGTTCAGGTGATTTTAGGGTGCATGCGATTTCCTGTGATCTGGAAGTCCAGCGGCCATTGGATCTGGGGCCGAGCGCGGCTCCAGGCCGGCCAGGAGATCGCTCGTGCCGTCGTGACACCTTCCTTCCCTCCAGCTCATCCTTTGATCGTCAGCCGTTCCCTCTCCTCCTGCACCACTCCTGCCTGGCCTCCTGCCCCGTCCCATTCGACCCCGTCCAACCCTGCCCCGGCCCCTCCTGCACCGCGGCCATCCCTTGAACCCCAGGCCCGAGCGGTGGGAGGAGCTGGCCCACACGCCCTCAGCCTACAGCTTCCCCAGCTTCAACGCCGGCCCCAGGATCTGCCTGGGGCAGCGGCTGGCCGAGCTGGAGGGCGTGTACGTCCTGGTGGGCTTCTGTGTGAGGGGCAGATGACCAATTCTTTTTGTGGGGCATGAGACACAGGTGGTCCACAACTTGCGAATGTCGGGTACACGTGCGTGGCTTGGAGTGCGGTCGATGTGGCGGGCCCATATGTGTGTGTGTGTGTGTGTGTGTTGCGTTTTGTTTGTGTGTGTGTATGCGCCACATGTGCGTGCGTGTGGCTGCTGTTGTGGATTGTTGTGTGGTGTAGTGTGGTGGGTAGGAGGAATCCGCCTGGAATTGGCAGGCACAGCCGGAGGCGGGGGGCGCGTCCTGGGGGAAAGTGGGTGGGATGCCACAACTTTGAGGGGAGGCGCATGCTGCGTGCTGCCGAACAGCTCGACGGGGTGACCCCAAACCGCCAACCTGCTTACTGTGCCTTTTGTTGTTGGCTTTTGTTTGGCGTGCCGCACCAACCCCCACTACACCACACTGCACCACGTCACACGACACAACCCAGCACCTCACAACCCAGCACACCGCACATCATCCCATCACACCACACAGCCCAGCACCACACAACGCACCATCGCGCCGGCCCGCCCGTCCCCGCGGCCCGCCCCTCGCGCGCGCAGGTCCTGCTGCTGCGCCGCTTCCGCCTGCGGCCGGCCGCGGGGCGTCCCGTGCAGTACGAGCTGAGTGTGAGCATGCCCATGAAAGACGGCCTCTGGGCGCACATCGAGGAGAGGGCTGCGTGTGCTTGAAGCGCCCCGCCGGCGACCGCGCCGGCGCGTGACAAGAGGAGGGAGCGGAGCGGCGCCCCGCGCCAAGCGCGTTGACCGCCGGCGCCTGTACGCAGGGCTGTGCCGCTGCGTATAAAATCAAATGCGGCGGCTGTTGCGTCGCTGCCGTTCTGTGGGCAGGGGCGCGCAAGCTCGCTGGGCTTACGCCGCGTAGGCCATGCGCCGATACCGCGGCCAGGATTTCACGGCTCAGAGCCGCCGTTTACGAGAGGGGGGCGTGTTTGGGCTCGACCAGAGCCCTTGAGGGAGCCAGGATGCATCCAGGGGCGTGACGATACGACACTTGTGGCCCATGCACGTCTGTCGACGTAGCAGGGGCGCCCTGCCCGGAGTGGCTGGCAATCGTCAGGGGCTGCACTGCTGGCGTGTTGAGTGTTGGACGCACCCACTACTAGTCATCGCACGCACCATCCTCATCACACATTTTTTTATGTCGGCAGCTGCCTGGCTGCCGTGCCGCGCGCTCCTGCCAATAGGTTGCTAATCGCCGCCGGCCCGATCGCCGACGTCTGCGCAGCACGCCTGTCGTGACTGCACAGGGCGGGTGCCGCGCCACTCGTGCGGCTGCCCCCCGCCTTGATGCTGTTTGGTGACATTCAAATCCACAGGAAGCTGCAATGCCTTGTCATCTGATGTTGATGTTGACATCAAATCCGCCCATGCATGCCGTTGCCGGCTTCATCATCTTGGTCGCCCTTTGCACAGGGCTGCTGCAGGCGCGCAGGGCTTACCCTGTCGCGCCAGCATGCATGTCATCCGAAATACCAATCAAACCCCCAGCGCGCGTCGCGCATCTCAACGTGCGACGAGGGCGCGTCCGTGGCACGTGCAGCTGCTGTCTCGTCTTGGCCTCCAAGCAGGCCGTTTGCTAGCTGTGCACCGCCCAGGACTGTTGGCGCCACCTGCGGCGGGCGCCACTCACTCTGTTGAGCTTCATGGCACCGCGGCAACGCCGTGCGCGACCTCCGCCTCCGCTCCCCCCAACAATATCTGCTCCACACGACACCGGGAGCCAACCCCCCGACATGGGGGCGCAGCGGCACCCCTGCTTGCCCCGACTGCGTCGCCTCACCACCCGGCTTCGCGCGTGAGATACTGCGCGGCGGCGACCCTCTCGCAGAAACGCATGCATTGCCGCTGTTGAAGCGCGGCGCGCGCAAGAAAGGCTGCTGCACTTGGGTTCACAGTGCCGCCGGTTTTCTAGGGCATTGCTCGGCCCGATGTCGAGAGAAGTTGCGGCTCACTCATCACCAATCGGCGAGCATGCTTCTCGCCGCATGCTCGCCTTGCACTGTGGTTGACGCTTTTGCTGGCCCGCCCTCCTCCCTTCGCTTATGCAGGGTGCGTAGAGGCGGGACACGCAGCTAGTGACATTACTCACAGTGCTGGCTCCCCTGCCATCCGTCTCCCTTGCATTTGTAGAGCTTTTATCACAGGGCTGCAGGAAATCGTCCAAATCCATGACTGTAAACCACTTCGCACAAAACAGTCTGCTGATCGCCGACCATGTAGCAAACAGACACTTAGCTGGGGGCAGGCCAGGGGGCTGTGCTGGGCCACGGACGGACACCGAGCAGGCTGCATCTCCTGGCTAACTCTGGCCCGCCTCGCCGTTCACAAGGTTGCAGCTGCACAGCAGTTACACGGGAACGCCACAGGAGGCCCACTACTGGAGCCCCCAAACGCGTTGGGAGCGCCGTTAAGTGTTCGCAAATCAACCGCGTGAGGACCAGGGGCGAAGCATGGAGCGGCGCGGCTGCGTGCAGGCAGGGCCCGACCGCTTGTTGCGTCGCCTGCCGGGCTCAGACCGCTCGAGAGGGGCAGCCAGGGGCACTGTTAGTGAAGCAAGCGAGTACAGGTGCTGTGCGCGAGGGCGGGCGCGGTGGCAAGGTGACAAGCCACTGTGAGCCGATGGCGGGGGGGTGGGGGCGTTGGCCCCTGCCTTCTGGCTGCAAGCCCACTCTGAGCATCAAGGCGGGGGGGATGGTGGCGGGTGAGGGGGCCCAGTGCTCATGCTGCCGGGAACGCAGGGGCAGGGGGGTTCAACAATGTCAGCTTTCGGGGATGCCGCACAGAGAAGTAGATCAACCAGGAAAAAAGAGAGACGACAAAGGCCGCACGCGGCGGAGCCTTGCGGCAGCGACAGATCCCCAAAGTTCCCCGCCCGTGCCTCTGCGCGCACAAACAGACGGCGCGGCAGCGTCAGCGGTGCAGCCCCGGGACGGTTGCCAGCGCGGCGGCGTGGGCCGCGCCGGCGTCAGCGGCGGGGGCGTGTGCATGTCAAGGCTGTACAGAAAGGGGGGAGGGGCGTGAGGCGCATCGGCCAGGGGCGAGGGTGGCGGCGGGGCGCCTCCCTTGAAGCTGGAAAAGAGAGGCCTCCCGGCGGGCGGCTGGGCGTGATGCCTCAAAAGCAGGGGGCGCGAGGGGCCCGTCAAGTCAAAGTCAGCAGGCGGCGCCGTGTCAAGCCCGCCAGATGCACTGGCGCCCTCCCAAACAATCAAAGGCACAACCTGGGGCGCCGCCGGGCAAGGTGCCGGACCCCGGCAGGGTGCCGGGATGCGCCACCCCAGGGATGCTGTCAGGGCGCCGTCGCCTGCCGCGGCGCGCGCCGCCGAGACCAGCAGGTGGGGCCTGGCGGGGCGCGGCCAAATGCAGACAGGGCCGCCGCAGAGGCCCGCAGGCAGCGCGCGCCATCCGCAGCGCGCGCGCCACACGCACATTCACGCCGGTCGGGGCCCCCTCTGCACGTCACGTATGGCACACTCCGGACGAGGCACCCGCGGCGCGCTGCGTGCGCGCCGCAAGCCCTCTGCCGGCGTCAAACGCACGCACGGCGTGCATGCCGCGCGCGTGCCTCGCCGCCTGCGGCCCGCCGCAACGCCCATCTCGGCGCAGCGGCGGGCGCGACATGCGCGTCGTGCGCAAGGGTGGGGGCTGCGTCACCACACGCCGATGGTGCCATCATAGCTGCCGCTGAACACGTGCCCCCCGTGCGCCGCCAGCACCCGCACCGCGTCGTCGTGCCCGTCGCACTTCCGCGTGCAGCGGAACGTGTTGAGGTCCCAGAACCGCACGGTCGTGTCGTAACTGCCGCTGACGAGGCAGCCCGCGCCGACAGCCAGCGCGAGCACGGCCTCGGTGTGCCCCTCCAGCACCTTGACGCAATCAAGCGTCCGCAGGTCCCACACGCGGATCGTCTTGTCCCAGCTGCCGCTGAACATGAGCCGCTCGCTGACCGCCAGCACGCGCACATTGTCCTCATGGCCCTCCAGCGTGCGCACGCACTTGAGCGTCCGCGCGTCCCAGACCTTGACCGTCGTGTCGTCGCTGCCGCTGAACACGTGGTCCGGCGACGCAACGAGCGCGCGCACCGCGCCTGTGTGCCCGGTGAGCGTCGCCTTGCACTCGAGCGTCTCCACGTCCCACACGCGCACGCTCTTGTCGTAGCTGCCGCTGAACATGCAGCCCGCCGCGTGGACGAGCGTGCGCACGGGGCCCGTGTGGCCCTTGAGGATCTCCAGGCAGTGCAGCGACGCCTCGTCCCACACGCGCACCGTGCCGTCGTAGCTGCCGCTGAACAGGCGCCCTTCGCTCACGGCGAGCGCGCGGACGGCGTCTGTGTGGCCGGTCAGCGTCTTGAGGCGCGTGAGGGTGGCCACGTCCCACACCTTGATGGTGTAGTCGTAGCTGCCGCTGTACAGCCTGCCCTCGCTGATCACCAGCGACAGCACCGGCCGCGTGTGGTCCTCAAGCACGTGCTCGCAGCGGCGGCTGTCAATGTCCCACACCCGGATGGTCTTGTCGGCGCTCGCGCTGAACAGCCGCCGCCCAAAGACCTCAACCGCCCACACGATCTCTTCATGACCCTGGCGGGCGCGAGGAGTGGCACGGCGAGGGGCGAGGACGGGGGGTGAGTGGGGCAGGCCGAGGGCGCGGCGGCAAGCCGGGCGGCAGCTGCGACAGGGGTACCAGAGCAGAGCAAGCGCCCTGCCGCTCAGTTGGGCTGCTGCGCGGCCGCTGGTGCAGCTGCCGCTGGTGCAGCTGCCGCTGGTGCAGCTGCCGCTGGTGCAGCTGCCGCTGGTGCAGCTGCCGCTGGTGCAGCTGCCGCTGGTGCAGCTGCCGCTGGTGCAGCTGCCGCTGGTGCAGCTGCCGCTGCTGCTTCAGCTGCTGCAGGTGCAGCTGCCACTGGTGCTGCAGCTGCTGCTGGTGAACGATGATGATCTCCTGGGATGCCGCCGGCGATCAGGGCCACGCGCAGTCAAGTTGCCAGCGCCGCTGCTGTCAAGTGCCGCCATGCACTGTTGCTGGTGCTGCTGCTGCTCCTGGCGCCGCCAAGGCCAGGACTAGCAAACGAGGCCGTGCAGGGTGAGAACGCTGCTGCCCTTAACATCGCGCGCACCTGCAAAATGTTGCGCTGCTCCTCCTCCGCCTTGAAAGTGGTGGTGGCCTTGTTGCCACCATTGGCCAGCTGGATGCTGTTGACATTGGCCCACTCCTGCGATCGAGACAAAGAACAAGAGCAAGTGATTTGCAGCACTCGCAGATGCAAGCGGCACAGGTTGAGGCCCAACCGCTAAACCGGCACTGCACTTGCCACGCAGCTGCACCAAGCGCGGCCACGCATGGGCGCATAGGAAAAATGGAAAAGAAAATGAAAACCTCATGCCGGCAACGCCTGGCGGCGGCCGGCGTCCCAGCTGCTGGCACACGCATCGTGGTTCGCTGCCGCCGTCGCCCCCCGCCGCCGCGCCGCTAACCTGTATCGCGTTGCGCAGCGCATGGTTTGGCGTCAGCTCCAAGTGCCGCAGCCGCATGCCCGTCACCGGGCACGTCCGGTTGCCCTGCGCTAGCCATTTTTCTATGCAGCTGCGGTCGTAGGTGTGGCCAGTCGCCACCATTACAGGGTCAGACATAAGCTCCATCGAAATGGGGCAGTAGAAGGACGCCGGGCCCTGCGGGGCCGCCGGCTTGTCCTTGTCTTCAGGGCGCCTACGCGCGGTGCAACAACGAAGGGGCGCAAGCGGCAGAGCGCGGCCAGCGGTAGCGTGAGCGCGCGCTCCGCTGCGTCGCATCGCCGTGGCGCCGCGTCCCAGGCGTGCGGCGGGCACTGCCAAACCGCGCCTGGTACGAAACCTGGATGTTGATTGCATTCCATAAAACAGCTCAAGTAGCCCAGGCATATGAGCACTGGCTCCCAAGCACCGAACAACACGGCTGAGGAACCAAACAGCCGTGCCCCGACCGCGCTGGGCCCAAACATGACCTCAGAAACCATCGAATCCCGCATACGGCCCATGTGTCAAAGCGCACGCGCCTGCTGCTGGTCGTGGCCTCGGAGGCTTCCTGAGGGCCCTCCGCGGCAGCCTCCCGGCCGGCCCATCCTTCACGTTGAGAAGCGGTCGCATGCTCGTTGCGAGAGAAGAGGCCCTTGATGGACCTCATGACTCCTATCGGCGACTACAGATTCTGAGGACAACGCAGCGAGCGCCAGCGCGCCCTTGTAGAACAAATGTTGCACCACAACAACAGTGAATGAAACGCAGGGACAAGGGTGGCCACCGCTTCGGAACCCTGGCCCACCCCCTCCCACTGCTCGGCTTGCCGCTCGCAGCCAGGTGGGAAGCGCACCCAGCTGACAAGGTGACGCGAGCCTAGGCGCCGCAGTGGCGAGCAAAGCTCAACCTACCCACTTGCCCTGAGATGCTGTGGTTTTAACGGCACCCGCCACGGCAGGCACGGCTGGATATCGTGTACAGCACAGTCGCTCACCTGTCCTGCCTGCCTCCTGCTGCGCCATCGGCGTCCTCACTCGAGTGTGAAATGGGTACGGCTGCAGCCCGAGCATGCTGGTGAAGTGCGCCCGCAAAGCAGGAATGCTCACAACAGCAGCAAGGCACAGTCGGGCAAGCGTGGGAAGCGCCCGCAGCGCAAACAGCATCCGCTGCATGGCGCAGCCCAGCCGCTTGCTACGACGACAGGAAGGGCAAAACGAAGGCTGCACAGCTGCCATGACTCCTAGACCTGTATGGCATGCCGATGGTGTCGGCATGCCCAGCCCGAGCCCCTTTAACACCAGGTCAAGAGAACTGGAAGCTCGCCAGCCTGCGAAGGAGGCCCTTGGTTCATTGGTTGCACGCATGTGGCAGCCTGCGTGGCGCTCACAATTAGATGCACGCATTTTATCGACATCATTATTTCAAATTTTATATCTGAGCACATCACAAGCCTTTATAGCGTGTCACTGACTCTACTCTACTCACATCATGGGGCGGTTTGTGGGCTCCGGCGTGCCGAACCACGACCCACGCCGGCTCGAGACCGTTTTAAACGCCAAGTACAGGCTTATAGGGTGAGGAATCCGGGACACGGCACGTCCAGGTGAAAGTCGCAGCTTGACATGGCTTCGTGAGCTGACTTGCACGCACCGTTTTGGGGCGTCAGGGTGGACGTTCAAGCCCTGGACGCTCAAGTTAAGGAGAAGGCGGACGCTCATGCAGCGCGGCAGGCAGAGGACAGGTGGGCTTTCGCTTGGTGAAGCGGTGCAGCAAATGCGCGGTCCCTGGGGTGCGGGCGCGCACGACGGGAAGAGGTGGGACCTTCTGTGCTTGTTTGACACGTCAATTGGAAACAGATAATTCGTCATAATTGATTTATTGCCTGAAGCAGCACCATCATCATGTGCCCGCAAGGGGGCCGCCGTCCAGCACGGCGCCATGAACACTCAGGCTGCGCAGCCCACCCCTCACACCATCCCCTGCCCACCCTGCCCCTTCGCCCCTCCCAACCTCCCACCCCGCCACCACACGCCAGCGCCCGTGCTTGCCTATCCCACGGCTTTACCTCCACCCTCGGCGCCGCCGCGGCCGCCGCCGCCGCCGCGCGCGCCGCGTGGGACAAGGAAGTCTCCGCCTTCCGCGCCGAGGCGCAGCCCAAGGCCACTCGCCGCGAGTGGGACCTGAGCCGCCCCGATGCACTGCAGATCGACACGCCGGCGCGTATAGGTGACGACGACCCGCGCTGCGGGCCGGCGTCGATGCAGCGATTTTACGGGGAGGACCTGCTGGTGAGTAATTGGCGGGCCCCTTACTAAACCCTAGTTGGGCGCGTGGTGTACGAGGGGCGCGCGGAAACATAAGGGCAGCGGCGGGTGTGCCGGCGGGCTTGCAGGAGTAGTGGTGATGGGGGGCGGTGGGTCCAATGCAGCGCATCATGTTGTTGGTTGTTGGCACCGGACAGGGCTCAGCCGCGCCAGTGTCCGAGCAGCTGTTGGGATGCAGCCAGATGGAGGGGAGTGGCGAGCGAACGCCCGCCCACGAGTCCATCCTCGCGCCGCCGCAAGCGGCGCAGCCTGCCGCTCAAACGTACCTCTTCCTGCCCCTTACAATGGTGCCGCCGCCCCTCGTGCCCGCCGCCCGCGCGCAGGCCGCCGACAGGGCCGACGCGCAGATGCAGCAGGCGCGCGCCTGGTGGGACCGCCAGGCGGCGGAGCGCGCCGCAGAGCGTGCCGCGGCGGCGGCGGCCGCGGCCGCGCAGGCCGACCTGGCTGCGCAGCAGGACGCGGCGCAGCGAGACCTCGCCGCAACGGAGGCCGTCGCGCGGCGCGCGGCCGGCCGCGACGCGGCGCGGGCGAACGGAGAGCTCGCCGCCGCGCGCGCAGCGGCGCGAGGGGCCGCAGCGGCGGCGGAGGCGGCGGCGGCGGCGGCGGAGGGGGCGGCGGTGGC
>NW_014012574.1:13057-17808 GCF_000611645.1 Monoraphidium neglectum
GCCGATGGCTGAGCGAGGACCCCTCCCTGGCGGCGAGCAGCCAGTCGCCTTACAGGGTGCGTGGGGATGGCGCGCAGGCGTTCTTGAGGTCGCCTTGCACCGCGCCCCCACTCGCCCGCCTGTGGGAGCCTCGACGCCACGCGCCGCCGGCTGCGCGCGCAAGAGCGCCGGGGGTGCGTGTACACACGCCTTCAGGGTTCATATACAGCAGGGGCAGTTCCACTCCAGCAGGATGAGATATTCTGCCCACGCGTGCGCCCCGACACGCGCCCCTGCCGCCCAGGTGCGGCGCGACCACTTCAAGGGCATGAGCGCCGCGCAGCGCGCCGCGGTGCGCGAGGGGCAGCTGGTGCAGGTGGAGGGCGCGCGCGAGGACGGGGCGATGGCGGAGGCCGCGGAGGCGCGCGCGGCGGCGGCGGGGCGGGACGTGGGGGCGGCGCTCGCGCGGCAGGTGTGTCGTTGCTCTTGAGGGGGGCACGGCGTGCGCGCTCCGTGGCCACGGTCGAGCTTTGCAAGGCGCTGACGCGCTCTTGGTTTTCATGGGTTCCGAGCATGCTGGTTTGGCCGGGGGTCATGATGTGCGTTGACCAGAGACGTGTGGGGTTAAGGCCTTGCGAAGCCCGAGCAACGTTCTGCGGCGGCGGCAATCGGCGCCCCACACCCTGCAGGCGCTCAACGCTGAGCTGGCGCGGCGCCAGCAGGCGGCCGCGACGGCCGAGGCACTGCGGCGGCAGATGGAGGAGAAGCGGGTGCGCGACGCGGCGCTGCGGGAGGTGTACGCCAACAGGGTGGCGCCCTCGTACTTTGAGCAGTTTGGCACCAGCCACCGGTGACGCGCAGCCACGCACGCACGATAGACGGGCGTGGACAGTCAGATTGCGGCGGTTCGTAGTCCAGGAGGGGAGCTTCCGTATTTTTTGACAAGCTGGGGTTTTGCCTGGTCGCTTTGGCTTCGTGACACCTGGCAGCGCGCGCTGAGTCTAGGACTCCTTGAGCAGCGCCCGCTCTTGACACACACGCAGCACCAATCCAACCAAAGCCACATACAGCCACAGCGCCCCCGGCCACGCTTTAGCCGCCGGCGGGCGGCAGAGGCGCCTGCACTGCTTTTGACGGGCTGCTACGGGCGGGGTGGGGGCGCAAGAGGCGAGCGGGCTCCTGCGCGTGCCGGCCGGACGCGCGAATGCGGACGGCCAGCGATGGGAATGCCGCAACCCTCTTCTTGTGAAACTACCCCGGCTCTGGCGCCGCAGCTCATATTCTTTTGGGGGCTTGGCCTGAGCCGGGCTCCACCAACAAACACCTGGGATTGCTCTGCTCTCTTTTCTTTTCCTCCACGGCGGGCCTCTCGCCGTGGAGACACATTTCCTCTCGCCATTTTGGTCTCATCCTCTCACGCCTGCAGTGCGGCGCTGGCGGCGCCCTTTGCGGGGCAGCGGCAGCCGCCGTGGGGCAACGCCTTCCTGGGCTCCACCCGGCCCCGCCAGCCGCTGGGTGCTACTAAGGCACAAGTCTGCTCCTCCAATCATCCACCCCCCACGGTGGTTTTCACCTTGTTACGCCTGCCTGTGCTTATTACAACCACAGCCCGTTTGCAGCCAAGCTCGCGCAGGCTCCCGTCGTGGCAGCGGTTGGTGCGTCAGGAGGCAGCCTTGCGCTGGGTGGTTACAAAACACACTTGCTCAGTGGGGATGCGCCGCTGAAACCTCACGCGCGCGAAGCAAAAGCCATCCGTTCAAGTTGGCGAAGAACGGAGGGTTGAGGAAGGGAAGAAGGTGGATCTGGCGCCAGACCCTGGGCTCAAGTAGGAGGTGAAAGGCCGAGATTGGCATCAAGCCAGGGCCGCGCGGGCCGTCAGATGCACGCGTGCCTGTGGGACAAAGGCTGTCACAGCTGCGATGCGTGCGAATAGTTGCTAGCTGGGGCGCTGGCCCCACTGCGCTGCGATTCCAGGCGTGCGCTGCCCCCGACATGCCCTCAAAAGTCAATGGGCGCACGGCGTCTGGGGCCGCAGGCCGCTCGCAGCGTCCCCCGCGGCCCCAACGTGTGCAGGTTAGCAGGGAGAGCGACGCGAGGCCCCTGCTGAGCCCGAAAAAGCACTTGTGTGGAAAAATGCTGCACTGCTTGCCAAGACGCCGCTCCAGCACTCGGCACGCCTGTCCAATGTCAAAGTTGTAGGGTCACAGGTCACTTGCAAAAGACGGGCTGCCGCAGCTGCCTCGTCATTGCCCTGCTGCAGTGCCCGTCCAAACTGCCTAAATTGCCCTGGCCCCTGCGACGCCGACTGGCCGCTGGGCGCGTCAGCAACAGTTGAAAAAAGAATCGAAGCGGCGGTCGTCGCCCACATGCCCTCTGTCGTGTTTGCCGCTACCATCGCCGCTGCCGCCGCCGCTGCCGCTGCTGCTGCCGCCGCTGCCGCCGTGTCAGAACCTGGGAGGTTTGCATTGCAGGTGGATGCCCGTGTTGGTACTGGCGGGCTGGGGTGACGGCCCGTCATGCAAAGGGGCCCACGCCTCAACGCGCCAGGCATCACTCGGGCACAGGAACACGCCCGGGACACAGCCGTGCGGGCCGGCGCGCGCAACGCGCCTCGCCCGTATGCTGCAGGCTTTGTGCGCACGCGGCCTCAGGCCCGTTCTGCGTCTGACCGCACCGTATTGCCCCAAGCCGCCCTGATGACCGTTCAGGTCCCTCAGCCGCGACCACAGCACTTGGACGCCCTACTCCACCCCCCATCACACGCGCACCCACACTCACACTCAAACACACACACATGATCACACACACACACACACATGTGCGCGCGCCGTCCCACTCACGCCCCAAGCGCAACCACTCCCTGCCGCCCCACTCCCCCATCCCCCCACACCTGAACTGCCAGTCCACGTCCATGGCCCAGTGGAACTTTGACAGCAGGCTCTTGTTGAACACCTTCTCTATGGGCACCTGGGGGCGCGACGGGTCGAGGGTGAGGGCGGGAGTGTGTGCGCATGTGTGTGTATGTGTGTCATGTGTGTGTGTGTGTGTGTGTGTGTGTGTGTGTGTGTGTGTGTAGAGGTGGCGGCTTTTGTTTTGCAGCCAAGGATAGGCCCCCTGGCCGCGCCCCTTACAGCAACGCCTGCAAACTGCCCGCCTCTTCCCGCGCCGCCCCCACATCTCGCCTCCCACTCACATTCATGCGCCAAGTGCTCCTCCGCCACACCTCGGCCGTCTTGCAACCACCAAGACTGCCCCGCGTCTGCACGCGTCCCCTTCTTCCCACATCTCAACATTCCCCCACACCCTCACACCCCTCACACCCCATCACCCCCGTCGCCCCCCCAACCGCCCCTCCCCACCCATTAAAACCCAGTGACGCCCCACCTCGTTCCTCTTGCACCATGCTATTGTGATGCGGGGGTCCATGTAGTTGATCTTGCTGGTGCCCAGGGCCACGGTCTTGAGGTCCTCCTTCACAGCAGCCGCCAGCTCAGCCTTGGCCAGCTGGGTGCGCTTGGAGGCCACGCGCTTCTCCAGGCTGGCGTGAAGGTGTGAGTGTGCACATGGGTGGGGTTTGCAAGTGCGTGTATGTTTGCCTGACATTTGTGTGTATATACAAATGTGTGAGAGAGAGTGTGTGTCCGTGTGTGTGTGCGTGTGTGCATGCGTGTGTGTATGCGTGTTTGTGTATGCGTGCATGTGCGCATGTGTGCGTGTCGGGGTGGCGGGAGCAGGCGTGCGTCTGTTGAGGAAGAAAGGGCGACTATGATGCGGCGGCAGCGCGCAGCACCCTGCACGGGTGACGAGCGGGGCCCTGCCGTCCGCCAGTCGCCTGCCCCCCCCCCCTGCCCCGACGCCCCCTTGCCCTGCGTGAGGTGCCCCTGCGTCACCGTTGTGCTCACGTCTCAGCCGAAACGTTCTTGCCCTCGCTGGTGGGCTTGCCCTTGCGCGCCAGCAGCAGGTCAGACTCCAGGGTCTGCAGCTCCCCGCGGATGGCTGTGGTGTGTGTGTGTGTGTGTGTGTGAGAGAGAGAGAGGCAGTGTGTGTGTGTGTGTGTGTGTGTGTTGAAATGTGTATGCATGTCTGTATGTCTGTATGTATGTGTGTGTGTATGTCTGTATGTATGTATGTATGTATGTATGTATGTATGTATGTATGTATGTATGTATGTATGTATGTATGTATGTATGTATGTATGTGTGTATGTGTTTCTTTGAGAAGTGTGTGTGTTTGGAAGCAAGTCGGTTCGTGTGTGTGCGCAGCAGCAGGGGGGGGGTCACAATGGTTGTGGGGTCAAGCAGGGTGTGTGATGTGAAAGGATATGGGATGAGGTGTCGTGGGGCGAGCTGGGGCGGGGGATGACGCGATGGCGCAGGGGCGGAAGGGAGGGTGTGCGCCTTGCCGGCTGGAGTATTCGCGAGGGGCAGGGCGGACGAGGGGTGGCGGTCGCAGCTCGAACACGGGGCGGCGTTACAAGCCAGCTGCAGCGCGAACGCCATACTGACCGGGCAACTACATCCCTAAGTGGGCCCCGACCGGGACGCCGCCACGCGAGGTAACAGCCCAAGCTCTTTTCGCGGCCCGACGGACGAGATCGGTGGCTGGATGTGGCGCGTGCCATGCGCGGCGCCGGCCCAGTGAGGTTGGTTCAGGGTTCCCCCTCACCCTCGAGCTTGGCGGACATCTTGCCCATCTGCTCCGTGTGGGTCTTGGGCACCGACCGCTGGTGGTTGCACAGGATGGCTACCTGGGTGGCCGGGACGGGGTTGGGT
>NW_014012573.1:0-5594 GCF_000611645.1 Monoraphidium neglectum
CGACTGAGGCGCGGTTGGCTGGAGCTGCCGCGCGGCACGCGTGTCGGCTGCTTCTTGTCACACGCCTCCCCTTCATGGCTGGCCGCCCCACGCCGTTGCTCGCACGCAACGCGTCCGGCTATGTATCAGCAGGACAGCGTGTCAACCGTTCGATTTGGTGCGCAGCGCATATCCTTTGAACGACACCGCGGCGGCAAGGCCAGTGCGCCAAACCATGCGCCCTTGCTAGCCCACGCTCACTGGCGAAGAGAGAGGCACGCCTGCACAAACAGCGCGCCGGATCAGGCAGGCGCTGCGCAGCGCTGGCATGGTTCTGGGCCACCTCACGGCCCAAGGGGTGTCCTTTCGCGTGCACGCAAGGAACGAGGTTCAGGGTTTGCTTGCCTAGGAGTTTCCCATCCCCAAGGTGGCCCTGTGGCCCACACATCTGCAGCATCACCCGCGCTGCCAAACACTTTAGGATCCTCGAGCATTTGAAACGGCGGCCTTGTGGCCAAACACCTCCATGCAGCCAAGGCTCTGCTGGCCTGGCCTTGTTTTCAAGTACCCTGAGCATCTGCAACGCCTAGTGCTCTCCGCACAACACTGCGCCTGCCCCACCACCTGGGCGTGGCAGAGCCAATGCTTGACTGTGCCTCACTGCCCCCCGCGAGGGGCGCAGCAGCACGCGACCCCACTTTTTCCTGTGTTCGGGAGTGTTGATTTTTGCCTGGTTTGGTGTGGCTTGATGGCCGCACCATCCGTGTTGATGATGTGTGTTGCAGTGAAGGCACCTCCCATCGCATGCAGGTGCCATGAACAGGGGCAGGCAGCGGCATGGGACTGACATACGCGTCCTATGCCACTTTACGCCCAAGCGCCTGAAATAACGGCGCCGATTCCCCATCACTGGTGTGCTCACTCAGGCGCCGCATGAGGGCGCTTGTTTGTTGTTCTCGTCTTTTTGCAGGTTTGTGACAAGTGTACTTTCAGAAAGCACAGGGAAGCTGCGTTTCCCACACAGCACGTGCGCGTTGGTCAGGGTACGTCCCCTATTGAGTGGCTTGCCCACCGCGCGGAAGGCCTTGTGTGGGCGCCGCTTGGTGCTTGCACTGTTGATGCAGTCTTTGCCGAAGTTCTACAACACGCACGCCCTGGCGACGGCAAAAGTGTACAGAGATGCTGGCATGTTGGAGTCTGCGGGGTTTCGAGTCATGGGATCACCTAGGTTTGAACTGGCGTGTTCTGTGCCCTTCGTTCTCTGGCGGCTCGTGCCCCCAAGGACAGCAGCAAAGTTGCATGCACTCGCAACGCCGCGCTGCGTACACCTACCCCCCACAAACGCCTCATGCACAGCTTTTGAGGCGTCGCCTCGCGGATTTCATCCGATCCTGCACGCTTGTGCTGCTTTGAAATTGGCCTGTCATGGGGTTGTGCGCCTCGCATCCATTTCTTAGGAGCGTAGGTGCTTTGCCTGCAGATTGCTGTAGTGAAGCTGGGCACCGCACTGGCCTATCACAACACCAACTTGCTGATGTCTCAGAGGAAACAGCGTTGCCCCTTGTAAATTCAACAAGCACAAATGTGTGACCAGCCGCCGCAATCTTGGGCATGGACCATATTCTGCAGGTGCCTGCCAAGACGAAGCAGCATAATTTCCGATGGCCATCCACAAGGTGGCATATTGTGAATAACTCATTCAGCTACATTGCGGCTCACCCTACAGGACGATACCCTCACGATTAATTGACCTGCTTGTTGTCTTGGCAGGTTGTCACTCATCAGTCACCTGGTGACAACTCACACCGCAATGCCGCGATCATAGCAGGGAGCCCCGACTCACTTGTCGTACTGGAAGCTGTGCCTCTTTCTGTCATCACGTACACGCTGACGGTGGCGAGATCGGTGCGCCAACAAAACAAACATCCGCAGCTTCCGCTTCGGAGTGCGACCATGGAGAACAGTTGGCACATGAGAAGTGTACAGTAGCAATTCAAGGAGGCCGCAGCGGGCATACTAGCCACATCGGGTGCGGCTAGCTGCAGCGTCGCGTCGCGATGGATGCCAGCAGGGCAGGCCCAACACTCGGTGCAAGCGGCAGCAGGCGCAACACTGACGCCAACGCCGATGCTGATGAGGCCGGCGGCCACCTGCCACGAGTGCCCCTCGCAGACGGCAGCGACAGAGGAGGCGAAGCAGGCGGCGCAGCGGTGGCCCTCCTTGGCTCCCCGCTCGCGCACCCGCTGGCCACGCCCGGCCTACTCCAGGCTGCGCCACGCCATGTCTTGGCGCTGGTGCCCGGCAATGAGGACCACACGATCTGGCACGATGCGGAGGACGGGCAGCAGCAGCGGCGGCGGCAGCAGGTGGCGGCGCACAACGATAGGGCCGCGTACGCACGCACTGGAGAGTGGGACGACACGGGAAGCGCCAGCGCCAGCGACAGCGGCGGGGGCGGCAGCGACGAGCGGCTGCAGAGCGTTGATGGGGGGGCTGACGGGGGAATCAGCGATGAGGAGGGGGAGAGCCTTGATGAAGCTGGCGAGATGGAGGTGGCGGGGTCGGATGAGGTCGAGTCTGCTGAAGAGGAGCGCAGCGATGAGGATCAAGCGGAAGGGGAGCAGACGGGGCGCGAAGAGGAGGGGGACGAAGAGGACGAGGGTGAGGAGGATGAGGGTGAAGAGGAGGAGGGTGAGGAGGGCGAGGTTGAGGAGGAGGAGGGTGAGGAGGAGACGGATGGGGAGTGGGAGGAGCGTGAGCTGGTGCCAGTCGGATCGGTGGATGCCCTGACAAGCGACGAGGATGAGGCAGAGCAACCCAGCGATGAGGCAGGTGCGTTTACGGCACACCTGTATGCACAGGCACAGCACTGGTGGCCATGCCTTTTGCACACCAGCGCCTGCCGCAAACGTTCGCCGTCGTCATTGGCGTGCATCCCCCCGCAACGCGCCGCGGCCACGCAGCCGTGTGTGCAGACAAAACCACGTCGGCCCCCCTCCCCACGCCAGGCCTTCCCCTGTTGGACCGCTCTGTCAGCGCTCAGCACCAGTACCTGGGGGCGTGCGACGAGCTGCAGGGCGGTTACGGGTGGCTGGAGGAGGGGCAGGTGCTGGAGCTGCCCATGCTGGTGCTGTGGGGTGAGCGGGACAAGGGCGGGACACCTGTGGCGTCAACAGGGGGTCCTTGCCTGCAGGCAGTGTGCGTATGAGACCACCTTGCAGTGGCGCCGCTCCCCACTCCTGCCCCCCACACACACTACAACCCCGGTGCCCTGCTCACCGGCCAACTTGTGCAACGAATCCATGCGCCTCGACCTGCGGACTTGATCCTCGTCTCGACATGCAAGCGCGCCCCGCCCGCAACGCAGGCGTGGTGCTGTTCCCCGGCCAGATGCTGCCCCTGCGCCTCGACCTGCAGGAGCAGCGTCACGTGCTGGCGCGCGCGCTCGCGGCCCCGCCGCCAGCACGGCGCCTCGTATTCGTCGCTGGCGCCGCGGCCATCGAGGCCGAGGGCGGCGCGCACGGCTACGCGCTGGTCAACTGCAGCACAGTCGGGTGCGAGGGCTGCGGCGTGGGAGGGGGGAGTAGCGTGCAAGCGCATCGCACGATTAATGACTGTTTTGACCAGCATCAATCAAATGTCAAAGCTGGAGTGCATGTGTTGAACCTTACACAAGCGCCGGCTTCCCCACACATGCGCGGCCGCGGCCCCGCAGGACCACAGCCGAGATCCGGTCTGTTGGGCGCGTGCAGGAGGACGGCGCGGTGGCGGTGGTGGCACTGGGGCGGCAGCGGGCGCAGATTGCGGAGCGGCGGGACGGCCGGCTGCGGCGTGGGTTCGTGCCTATGGTGAGGCGCCGCAGCGTCTGGTGATTGTGTGCAGGACTGCGGCAGTTTGCCTCAGTGCATTGCATGCACTCTGCCGCCACCGCTCGCTGTGTGCGGGCGTTGACTTACAACAATGGCACCATCTTCCTAAATCACAAATGCATCGCGCATGCGCGCAAACGCACGCGTGCGCGCACACACGCACGCGCGCGCGCGCACACACACACACACACACACACGCGCGCGCACACACACACACATGGCGACACACTGACACACACTCCCTGCCTGGCACACTCTCTATCTCTCTCTCACGCCTCTCGCCTCAGGGCACGCGCACCGCGCGCATCCGCGTCCTCGGGGAGGGCTGCCGCCAGCGCCCCCCGCCCGAGGTCGCCCGCCACGCGGCCGCCTGGGGCCCCCTCGAGGCGCGCGCCTTCGACCTCCCGCGGCTGGCCGCCGCGGTCCGCCGCGCCCTCGCCCTGCTGCTGCCACAAGGCCTGGCGTCTCGCCCGCCGGCGGGCGCCCTGGAGCTGTCCTACTGGGCGGCGTCAAACCTGCCGCTGGAGCCGGGGCTGCGGCAGGCCCTGCTGGACGCGCGCGACGCGGCGGCGCGCCTGAGGATGCTGGTGGCGCTGCTGGCGCGCGCGGACCGCGTGGCGTGCGCAGGGTGCGCGGCGTCGGACACCGTTATGGGGTTTTTGGGGCACGTCTGCAACGGTTGGGTGTGTGTGTGTGTGTGCGTGCGTGTGTGTGTGTGTGTGCGTGCGTGTGCGTGTGTGTGCGCGCGCGTGCGTGCGTGTATGCGTGCGCATGTGTGTATATGGAGGGAGGTCATAGCATGCATGACGGGTGAATGCCGCTTTGCAGGGGCATCTGCCACTTGTGTTTCGCACTTTCTGCTGATTGTTGTTTGCTTGAGAAGATCGCACCAACCGAGCGGGTGGACAAGTCGGTCAAAAGCCTTGCGTGTCCCACCCCGCCTCCCCGCATCGCCCCCTCACGCCCAGGTGCGGCACCCTGGTGGCGGCGATGCGCGACCTGTTCAACTCGGCAGGCGACGGCAGCGGCGGCGCCTTTGTCAACCCCCACGGGTGCGTCGCGCGCGGGAGTGGGTCGATTGTCAAGGGACGGCCCCAGCTAGCCGCCTGACGCTGCAAGGACGCGCCTTGACAGGGCCTTTCCTTGCTGACGCCGGTGCAGCCCCCTTGCTCACCCCCTTTGGCCCATACAATCACCAGTGCCCGTGGAATCAAGCCCTCCTCGTCATCCCGTTGGCTGCTAGCACCCAGGCCGGACCCATTGCTTGCCCCCTTTCCGCCCCTCACCATTCCTCCGGCATGCAAAGCACACAGCTTTGACTTCGATCCATGCTGTCGCAACGGCAGGCTGCCCCACCCGCCAAAGCACCTCGCCCGCCACCTAACCGCCCAGGCACGTCCACGACATGGCCACCTTTGGCCGGGTCGCCGCCGGCAATGTATGGCTGCAGGGCCGCCCCACGACGGAGTGGTCCTGGTTCGAGGGCTACAGCTGGCAGATCTGTGTGTGCGCCACCTGCGGCGAGCACCTGGGCTGGCGCTTCGCGTGGGCCGACCCAGGGCGGGGCCGCGGGGGGGCCGAGGGGGCTGCGGAGCGCCGGCGGCGAGAGGCGCAGGGGCAGCGGCGGTGGGGCCTTGGGGCGCGACCGGGGGAGGAGGGGGCTGATGCAGGGGATGTGCGCGGAGCCGACGAGGGGGCCGCTCCGGTGGCAAGCGTGCAGGGCAGTGGCGGCAGCGGCGGCGGCGG
>NW_014012573.1:5959-17632 GCF_000611645.1 Monoraphidium neglectum
GCGGTGACGACGCACCAGACGTCGTGGCAGGGGCCAGGGCTCCCAGCGGCGATGGGAGCGCAAATCCACGGCGACGGCTGGTGTTCTGGGGCCTGCGACGGCCGGCACTCGTGGCCACCGACGGGCACGGGCTGCAGCTGGGCCTAGGGGGGGACGAGGGCGAGCCCCCCCCTGGTGCTGTTGCAAGCTGACGCGTTTGGGCTCAGCCTTTGTGACGCAGCTTGCGTTGAGTTGCATGTTGGCCTGCCGTTTCTTTGATATTTATGTGTGCGTTGCAATACGCAGTGGAATGCTGTCAGTAGGGGGAGACTCACTCAATACCAACACGCAGCAGCACGGGTCCTTGAGTCAACACGCGTTGTCGGACGTGCCTGTGATTGAGAAAGGCTCATTACACACATGGGTGGGCTCATGAACAAGCCAGTGTCACATGAAAGAATTGGTCATTGCCAATGGAGAAGGAAAACCTGCAGGAGTAATCTGTCGACGAGTGGTGCAGAGTGTGGTGGCTGTGCTCCCATGATTCGCAGGGTGGGGGCTCCTTGGCCCACCAAGCAGGCGCTAATTGTGCGCTGTGGGTTCAATCCAGGGGTAAATGCCGACAAAACCGAGCGAAGGCGACGGTGCCACCCGCAGTTGGAGCAGGCACGCGTCACCGGCGTGTCAGTGGTGGCACCATACATAGCCAACAGCTGGGCTCAATTGGGCGGCAGCCACGAGGCCGAGCCGCAAAGCCCACTGCTGGCCACTGAAGATCGCCTGCCCGAGCAGACCGTAATGCAGGAGTCGTCGCATCCACGGAAAGAAGTGGTGGCCCCCACAAGGCCGGTCATGTTATCTGCTGCTCCTGCTTCTGCCGTTTCTGCTGCTGCTCAATCTCCCGCTGCTGCTCCCGCTGCTGCCGCCGCTGCTGCGCAGCCAGCTGTCGCTCCAGCTTTTCGAAAGCGTCCAGCCCCGCCGCCACCATCTGCTCCTGCGCGGCCTCGGCGACTGGCTGCGCGGTCGGGTCCAGCTCAGCAAGTCGGAGGTTGTATTCTTTCAACTCGTCCCTGTAGGTGTCCCACACGCACACCTTGCAGCCGCTCTAGAAATCGTGGAGCACAGGGTTCACAGCAGAGGGCAGGGGAGTTGGGTGGCTGACAGGCGGTGGAGGCGCAGGCTTGCAGCTCTGCGGTCCACGTGGCTGCAGTTTGGCAGCATGGGCGGTGAAGAAAGCAGCTGATGCACCTCTATTTCAGAATGCTGCGCCTCATATGTGCCTGCTTTGCGTGTGCAGGCACCTCGCTGAGAGGGTGCACAGGCTCGGTGCCGCACACACTGTCTTTTCCATGCGACAGCCCTAGCTGACGCTGCCTTGGACTTGACACAGTCCAGAGCTAACACTGTTGGCCTGTGAGTGGGTTGCTGACCCACTTACTCACCTGGCAGCAGTCTTCAGGACCAGGCGGCTGTGGTGGCACGAGCTGCTGCTGCGCTTGCGACGCCATGCGCGCAGCACTGCTGCGAGCCCCGTCACCACTTCCTTCTAAAATCCAGCGCGTCCACCGGCTGCTTGAGCTCAACTTTATTGCGGAAGGCGTTGTCCGCCTCAATACAAGCAGCATTCAACCAAGACTGTCATTCCAAGCAGTCAGATCGATTGTCTGCGGTTTAGTCGCAACGACAACTTGTTTCACACCTTGATTGATCGAATGCGACCATCGCGACCAGAAACGTTTGTGCTCAGCGACATTTCTGATCAGTGATCAACCCACCATGTCCATCCGTGCGCTGGAGCTTCCAGGGGGAGTGGAGCTCACAATCCACCAAGACAGTGATCTGGAGAACGATGCGGGCGCTGTTGTGTGGGACTCGGTGAGCGCCACGGGGTGACGGTCAGGTTGCGGTGCAGTTGCATGCGACAGGGCGTGAGACGCGTGTCGCGCATGCATGTATGGCCCCCTGTTTGTTAGAGTCACCCTTCGCTGCGCTTGACAGTGACTAGGGAGCCTCCTCCACCGTCGCTGCACCTGCGCTGAGATTGCGCAGTACATGCCACCTACCACCACCATCGCTGCGCTGTTCTCCTGCGCATTTGCAGGCGCTGGTGCTCATACATTACCTTGCCAAGCAGGTACAGCAGCAGCAGCAGCAGCAGCAGCAGCAGCAGCAGCAGCAGCAGCAGCAGCTAGGTGGCCCGCCTCGCATTAAGCTGATCGGCAGCCGTGTGCTGGAGCTGGGCGCGGGCACCGGCGCAGTCGGCCTTGCAGCGGCGGCGATGGGTGCTGAGAAGGTGCTCCTGACAGACCGGCCCCACCTGCTAGGCCTGCTCAACACCAACATTGAGGTATGGCGCTGCTGGCGGCTGTTGTTTGGCATCGCTCGGGTTGTACGTTATTCTGGTCCACCCCTGCAATTTCCACCCAACATCGCGTCAACCAGCGTTCCCTGCAAGGGGCACGCCACCAAAGAAATACTACGTACCAATTCCCAAGTGCTAGCCCGCCTGGCTGTTGGCTCCCTCACCCTCTGCATGCACACGCACAACCACCCCAGGCAAACCACCTCGAGGCAAGCACCTCAGCAGCCGACTACGAGTGGGGCGGGCCCCCGCCCAAGGAGGTGACCGCAGCAGGCCCCTGGGACCTGGTGCTGCTGTCTGATCTGGTGTATGACCCGGACGGCCTGCAGCCCCTTGTGGATTCCATCAGCATGCTGCTCGGCAGCGCCAGCACCACACAGGGCATGACCAAGGCAGCAGGCGACGCCGTGAAGCGTGGTAGCGACGCGGCAGCTGAGGACAGCGCGGGCGCGGCGGCAGGCGCCAACGGCGGTGACGATGGGTTGCAGCGGAGTGCTGAGGATTTCAGCAGTCTGAGTGTGGTGGGAGAGGCGAGCCTGGGCCCCACCGTGCTGCTGGCAGTCGAGCTGCGAGCCGACACAGGGGTGGCGCAGTTTGTGCGGCTGCTGGTAAAGCGTCACTACCTGGTTGAGCAGGTGATGGGCAGCACGTTTTTGTTGGGCACCCCAGCGTCCTGGCTGTTGCTTTGATTTGTGTTGAGTCGGGCAAATCGCTCGCGGCGCCTCGATGCACCCTGGAGCATGCATGCTGCTCGTTACTCTCTGTGCTTGGCGGGTCGTCTGCATCCTCACGTGTGTCTGTTTTCGAGTGTGTGAGCATGATCCACGCCTCCCCCGCCACACAATTATTGCAGGTGCCTTTTCAGGAGCTTAGCGAAGACTGGCGGGACGACGACATCTGGGTGTTCACGGTGCGGAGGCAGGCCGCTGGAGGCACCAGGCGGCAGCAGGCAGTGTGACCTGACAGGTGGGCAGAGCAGCTATTTGGTTGAATCCTTTTTTTCTGCAGGGGCGTAGAGCATGGTGGGTCTCATGTTTGCAAGTTCAGAAAGCTTGGAGGCGTTCGAGTTTGTAACGCAGCCAGCACTTGACCAGGTTCATGGGGGTGGGGGCACAGCAGGGAGGGTGCAGGTACAGGCCGTGTTCAATTTGCAAGCGCATACGCAAGGCGCGCATGACGTGATTGAGTAGGCCGGTAGTGTCCGTGTTCTGCGCCGCCCTTGCGCGAGCTTGCGCACCCGGATGTCCCGACCCCCTTACCGAGTGCTCATATGCACTTTGTGAGATCACAAACCAGTACGTATTTGACATCTCATTGCGTGCGTCTTTGAGGCATATCGTAGGTTCGCGGCACAGCTGCCGCGCAGGTGACCTGGAACGGTGTAGCTCCACACTCGCGAGCCTTTGAATCGACTCGAATCGAGAAGACACTGTTGACAAACATTCTCATCTCACCTTACGTGTTCACCTGATACGCCACAGGCTTTGACCGTGATCTCGACTGCTCTCGAGCCAACAACAGTCTCCTAGACGGGGCTTGATGGAGCCCGCGGTCGGCACTCAGCCCGTGATGAAGGCAACGGCTGCATGCAGCACCATCCTGCCAGGCTTTGCCAGCCTCAACCTGCAGCTGACGTTGCTCCCTGAGCCGGCTGCTACAAATGGCACCACTGAAGGCCCCATGCAGCAGCCTCATGGTGCTGTGCATGTTTATCTGGCATTGGACAACAGCGGTAGCATGTCAGGCCGGCCGATTGAGGAGGCAAAGCAGGCCATTGGCACCTTCCTCGACCGGGCGCCGCTGCATCAGCTCGAATCGTGCCACCTGATCGTCTACGACAACCGCGTGTCCCTCTGCCAGGATATGCAGGGCCTCACCAAGATGAATCGCGACAACACGGTGCGTGCATGACCAGGCTCTCTGCGCGCTGTGTCTTTTTTCGCTACGACGTGCTGCTGCATGCCCCGGAGCAGTTGGGGCGGGAAACGCCATCTGGGTTCTGTCTGCTCGCCCAAGCATGCGCGACGCGCAGGAATATTCAGGGCAAGGCGTGATCGACAACTGGCATGCTCAAGCACCTATTGTTGACATTCCCCTGCCACCTGGTTTGACGCTCCCCCCCCCCCCAACCCCGCAGGTCAGCAGCATTTACGCCTGCGGTGGCACCAGCTTTGCGTGCCCCCTGGACAGAGTGCTCGACCTTGCCACGGCCTGCCCGATGACGGGCCGCCATGTTGTCTGCTTCTTCACGGATGGGTGCGATTGCGACCGGTA
The DNA here is from genome assembly GCF_000611645.1 of Monoraphidium neglectum. Taxonomy (NCBI): domain Eukaryota; kingdom Viridiplantae; phylum Chlorophyta; class Chlorophyceae; order Sphaeropleales; family Selenastraceae; genus Monoraphidium; species Monoraphidium neglectum. Next base: position 10,575 of record NW_014012573.1, read on the forward strand.
TTCTTCTCAGTGCAGCCTAGAGCACATCACCAAGGCCCTGGGCGACAGGTCATGGCAGGTGAGTTTGCAGAATTTGGCACACTGTTTGCCACAGCACAGTAAGTGTTGCATTTGGCTTTGCAACCGTCTTGCTCGCATGCATTTACTGATTTTTGCCCCCACAAACCCCTTTCAGACCCCTTATTCCCCTCATGTAATGCGCCTCACCCCCATGCCACACCAGGTCCACTGCTTCGGCTTTGGGCGCAGCCACGACGCGGCTTTCCTGTCGTCCCTGGCGCTGGCGGGCACCGAGCCGGGCGGCTTCAGCTACATCCAGAACCCCTCGGCTGACCTTGAGCCTGCCCTGGACACCGTCCTCGAGGTGCGCATGCATGTGGGGTCCCTGGCATGTCTGTCCCTGCATGCGCATGTGACCGTGCATGCTGCGGCAGCGAAATGACATGCCTGCATTTGCGCATGCACACGCATGCAAGCCCATGCATGTATGCATGAGCGCATGTGTATGTGTAGGGACTGCACATGCATGTTTGACCTTGAGTTGCTGCCGCAGGTTGGTCGTAAATATAACTTGCAAGCTCATGGCCAGCTCTTATCCTACCTCCTCAAACGTTCATGATCCCTTCCACCCGTAGGAGCTGCACAAGCAGGCTGGTGGTAGCTTCCGCTGGCTGCGCTGCACTCTGCATGCCGCTGGCATGTCCCAGTCCATCATGCTGCTGCAGGAGCAATCTGCTGAGCCTGATGCCAGTGGCATGGAGGTCGGCAGCCCCAAGGACGGTGACACCTCTGTAGCCAATGCCGGCGACGGTGCCGCGGCTTGCGTGGCGGCCGGGAGCTTGACGCTTTTCCGCGGCCACGCCTGCTTCAAGTGTAGCGCTGATGACCTGGCGGCGGCAGCAGCCGCAGCAGGGGGCAAGGTGCAGCTCAAGCTGTCGGAGCCGGTGGGGGCCGAGCTGGAGGTGGCGCTGACCGTGCAGGAGGCACCGATGCAGGTGGGTGTGATGGTGTTTGGGGGCTGCGAGCGCCAGGCGATTATGTACGCAGCGAACAGCCGCTGGGTCTCTTGCCAATTGATATGTTGTTCGATCAAACAGTGATAATACACAATCGATTGAGAACTCAATTGATCTTCCCTCCAACTTCCAGGACCTGCCTCACCAGGCCCTTGCACTTGTGAAGGACATGGCCATAGGCTGGACCAATGAGCTGGCCAATGGCAACCTGCCGCGGGACGGCATCCTTGCCATCCGTGACACGCTGCATGACATGCGCACGGGGCTGCACGCGATGCAGGTGCGTAAAGTCTTGAGGAGCATTGTGCAACCAGCAGAATCTTGGGTTGGCAGTAGCCAAGGAGAGTGGCTGCCCTCTAGAAAGGAATGGAACCTGCACGCAAGTGGCAAATTTGCCTATCACTGCACTCAAACCCTTCAGCGTCACGGTCGACTCTGTTGCCGTCCCCCCCATCACTTGCAGGGCCGTCTGAAGGAGCTGTTGCCGCTGGGCCGCGCCGCCCACCGCGCAGCCAAGCAGGCTCTGATGGAGGCCGCGCAGCTGCTCAACCGCTTCGAGACCGAGGTGCGTGCGCGGGATGGCGCAGCATCATTTTGGTCAGGCCTGTGTTTGCTCCAAGCGCAAGCACTTCCCCCTTCTCACTCCCCCAAATCAAGCCACATGCCTTGACCCCCTGCTTCCGCCGCTGACCACTCAGGTGCTGTCTCTGGCGCTGGCGGGCTGCCTCACCAACCACGCCGTTGCCCAGCTGAACGACCTGGCCTACCGCACCATCACCAAGGCCGGCCTGCGCAACAAGCTGGGTGCGTAGGGTGGGCTCAGCGCATTGCTGAGGCGGTGGAGCCGAGGGCATCATGTGAACGATAGGGCAGCTGTGCATTTCTGCTTGGGGTGCGGAGCGCTTGTCATCGAGGGCCTGCCAGCGCAAGCCTTTGAACACTCCAAAAGTGCAAGCCTCATTGCCTCGCATGGATGCACCTTGCCAATTTGTTGCTGCCGCTTCACCTGCCTTCCCACCCCCACAGAGAAGCGCATCGGCACCAACCTGGACCTGCGCGAGGAGGTGGACGCGGCGGTGGAGGAGGCGCTCAGGGGCGCCGACGTGGCCGCGCTGCCGGACGCTGACCCGTATGGCACGTGCGCCATCTCCTGCTGCAACTACAAGGAGGCCCTGCAGGTATGGACCACGCGCCGCCCCCTCTGGGCGAGATCATCGCGTTGAAGCTGCCTGCGGGGCATTGTGTATGCCGTCCCTCTCGACCCACAATCTTGCCGCGGCGCATTTCCTGCACCACTCCCAGGCTGGTGACTGCCTGTGCCTGGCGCTGGATGTGGAGCGGCCCGAGGCAGCCATCATGGACCCCACCAGGCTCATCATCAAGGTGGGGCTCGCATGTGGGCTATCCGCCTGCATGAATAATGAACTGTAGTTGGTGTATGGAGCCCCCTATTGAGATTGTGTATTGGCAGGTGCGTGGTGTGCAACACCAGCGCGCTGCCATGGATGGTAGAAAGGAGCAGGCCCACGCAAATGGATTGTCCTCTGGCACAGAGTCCTGCTCGCTGCTCACCCCTCTCCAACTCAACGCCCCCCACTTCCTGTGCTCCGAAGGCCATCACGCCGACGCGCATCACCGCGGACTCCTTCTTGGACGCCCTCAACTACGCGCTGGGCTCGGCGGGCCGCGAGGCCGAGCAGGTGCGCGCGGCAGCACACGACAGGGCGTTGCGATGAGTGGAGGGGGCCAGGACTGTGAAGTGCAATGTGCAATTGAAAAGCAGCAGAGGGACCGAATGTGCGGCTGCGCCGCACTGTGACAAGCCTGAGCTGAGATGGGCGCTTACTGGGTGGTGATACCAGCAGCCCACAGGCTGCACACAAATGAGGCGTGGCTCACGAACGAAATCAACCCGCACTGGCCTTTCTGCAAACCCGGCAGGTCCACGGCGGCTTCCAGCGCGCGGAGAACGACGGCGTGGTGGTGGGCGAGGGTCGCGAGCCTATCACGGGTGTGCTGCCGCTGTTCATCAACCCCACCCACTGGTCGGTGGCGCGGCAGCTGGCCAAGCCGGTGTTTGGCTGGATGTGCACGCTCAACCCGCTGGTGAGGGAGCGCCACATGCGTTCAATACTGCGCTGCGCAACGCTTGGCTTTGCGGATGCTATGTGTGAGCACATGCAGCAGGCAACCACACTAATGTGTTGTCTGGCGAAGCAGCAGGCTGCAGTTCCCGCGACCCTCACGTTGGTGCCTACGCGGTGGCCTGTTTCACGCACCATGCGTGCCGCCGAGGCCTCTGCATATCCCCCCCTCGCCTCACCCCTTCCCTTAAGCCCGAAACGTCCCCTCATCTCCTGTCCCCTCTCCTCCCCCCTTCCCACCACCCCCCACTAAAGGGCTACACCGATGACCAGATGCGCACTGTGCCCTTCCTGGTGCTGGGCCGCGCCCTGCTCGACCTCACAGACGAGGAGGCGCCCAGCGAGTTCCGCGCGTGGGTGGCGGAGCAGGTGAGCTGGTGCAGGGCAGCCAGGGGCAGAGCTCGGGAGGCTTGCCGGCGCGACGACGGGCTGTTGCTTGATGGGTCACCGTGATTACCTAGTTGTACAGGTACTCAGAAGCTTCGCGTGCGCAATGCTGAGGCCCCACTTCTCCCATGTCAAACCCTGCGCCTGATCGCTTAAAAACACAGGTGCTGCAGACGTGCGGGGCGGTTTACCGCTGGCGCCGCCGCCGCATGCTCGGAGACCTGGTCGGCGGCAGCGAGGACGCGGGGGCTGACGGCCAGGGCGGCGGCGGCGCGCCCGCGCGCTGCGACGAGGCGCGGCCGTCCGACGCGAAGCGCACCAAGGTGGAGGGCGGCCACGGGGCGCCCGGCGACTCGCCGCCGCCCGGCCGCGGCATCCGCTTCCTGACCGGTGGCCCCGCGGCACGCACAGTGGACGTGGTGGCGAGCGGCGAGGTCATGCTGATGCAGCTGCTGTGTGCGCTGCGCGCCGGCGACGTTGCGATGACTGCGGGTGAGTGATGCCAAGGGGTACAGAGGGGGACAGGTTGCAGGCAGGCAGGGCCGCATGAGGCCAAAAATGCAGATTCATCACTGTCACCACCTGCCCGCCCGTGCGTGTTGCCGAATTGGCGGGCCTGCGACCGCGGCGGCGCTGCTGCCGTGCAGGCGACCCGCCCGCCCGCGGCCCTGCTTGCGCTCAACCCCCCTCTCACGCCCCCGACCCCATGCGCAACTTGCAGACGACTGGGAGGCCCTGAAGCTGGCCGTGCTGGAGGAGGAGATGCGGCGCTGCCAGGCGCTCGCGTCCTGGAACGTGGAGCTGGGCACCGCCGGCGCGGCGGCGCGCGTGATGAACCTGGACCCCGAGGCGGCCGCGGCCGCGGCGGTCGCGCGCTGGGACGACGCGCGCCCGCAGGGCGGCGACGGGCCGACGCTGGGCAGCCCCGAGAGCCTGCAGCAGCTGGAGCAGGGCGTGGTGGCGGCGGCGGCGGCGGTGGACTGGGCTGCGGCGCTGGCGGGCGGCCGGGCGGCGAGGGAGCTGGCGGTGGCGCAGAATGCGTACGAGGCGAGGGTGGCGCCGCTGCTGCGGCTGCTGGGCGTGGTGCAGGTGAGGCGCGGCAGGGTGGTGCGCTCTGCACTCGCTCCCCTGCGGGAATGCTTTTGGGTCCTGCTGCACCTCTGCGAAAGGTGCAGCCAAACATGGTGGGTGAAACTTGCAACCTGCTTGCAGCCCTGTGGCTCCTGGGCAACGTCCAGCAAGTGGCTCGCTCCATGCCGCCATCATGTCCAGCTGCGACTCTTTCCTTACTAACGACGAACCTCCTTGCCCCCACCAGGCCGCGTCTGCCTCTGGCAGCCCTGTGGGTGCCGCCGCCCTGGGTGCCTGGGCGCCGCCCGCCAGGGTGGCAGAGTGGCTGACCCCGGCGCAGCTGGCCGCGCTGCTGTTGCAGAACGGCGAAACCGACAAGAACTCGGAGCGGCGCGCTTGGATCGCAGAGGGGTGGTACGTCGACCCTTTTGTGCAGGCTGAGGAGGTCCTGCGGCGCCTGTGGAAGAGGGTGAGCACTGGGGCGCAGTCTTGTGTGGGCAGTGTTGCTGCCGGTGTGATACAGAGGCTGAAACGGCGGTACGCGTTTGTTGTCGCAAACTCACACACAGCCCTGCTTGTTGACAGGGTGTGGTGCACAAGTAGAACGCCGTGTGTGCTCATGAGCCCACCTGCTTGACCCACCCAAAGCATCATTGCACGACATGCAGTGTACTATTGCACAACAAAAGCAACCTTCTTAAAACGCTCCGGCCAGACGCTGTCACCTGCCCCCCACTGCCTCGGCTCCACACATTTCCCCCCCTCTCCTGCACGTAGGAGGTGTTCTCACGCGTCCAGGCAGCCGCCCAGAACGCACGCGGCACGTCCGAGCGCCTGGCAGCCAGCAGGCGCGCGGCGCGTTTCGGGGCCGCGGCGACGCTGGAGGAGGCCGCCGAGGCGATGGCCGGGTGGCGGCTGGGGCGCGCGGCCGACCTGCGGCTGATGGTGGACGCGGTGTGCACGGAGGGCGCGGCGATACCCGCCGCCAAGATGCGCCTGCTGATGGGCTGGGACCACGCGGGGCGCCGCCTGCGCGAGGACAAGGCCAGGGAGGGCGCGGAGCAGGCGCCGGGCGTCAGCGGCTGGGCGCCGGCGCGGCGCGTGGTGCACCGCTTCCTGGGGACGCACCGCCGCACCATAGGGGTGGACGAGGCGGTGGAGCTGTTCCGCGGCGTGTTTGGCCGCCGCCTCAGTCACGCACTGACGGAGGCGTACATCAGGCAGCAGTACGCCGGCAACTTCCCCAACTGGCACTGACAGGCATATCGGCGGCATGGGTGGAAAGCGGCGGCGCGCCACATGTTTGGTCTTGAGTCGTGGTGGGCTCTCACAAGGGGGGTAGGAGCGTGGGATGGGGGAGTCAAAAGTGCTTCCGGCCGCCATGATGTGGGGCTGGCGCGCTCGCAGGGCAGCAGATTTCAGGACGGCCATGAGCATGTTTTCAGAATGCAGGGAGACATCACAAAACCACCGACATTGTCTCGCATTTCCGTGTCCGGCGGCATTCACATCTCCTACCAGAAGGATTACGTGTTAATCTCGCGCTTGCATGAGTATGTAACCCTTGATAAAACCTACTCAAGAGTGTATTGAGGTGCCCAACCCTACCTGTCTGTCCGTCAGACAACACAGCAAGTGCAAAAGAGAGATGAGACAATATTCGTCGGATGTAGGCATGGGGCCAACTGCCAGCTGCAGCGCCAGCAATGGCAAAGGGCTCACATTGATGGGGCGCAGGGTCTGACTACAGAGTTCTCAGAGGTTCAGGCAAAGGACATGAGCAACAGCTGTAGCAACCTTGGGCAAAAGCGGGGCAGTGCCGGCCAGCAGCAGGCCTGCCTGGGGCAGCACGGGTCCGGTCCCCTCTGATCTCTAGCGGCTCGGGCGCATCCTTGGGGCCGTTCCTGCGCAGTCTGGGCCGGCCTGCAGCCTGTCTCGGGCGGCATCTGAATAAAGTTGCTTTGTTACAACCGTCCATGCCAACTAGACCTGACCAACCTGTTGGGAATATCAACACACTAGGGTCCCTACAGAACGGTCGCCCAGTGATGGCTGCGTGAGAGCACCAAACCCCATCTGTGCGCGACTGAACATGGATAAAAACAAGTAGGCAAGGCTTCTGATGTCGGAGGACGCGTTGCAACACGGTCACCTGCATCAAGATGGGACCTTGGTTGCTGATTGCCCACCCCACTGGAAATCACGTCGGCTCAGCCTTACTGACTGTGCTTTGCTTTGCTCTGTTGCAAGCGTCTACGCCAGCTAGACTCCTCCCGCCACTGCCACGCTGCAGACAGAGGAAAGAAAAGTGCACAGCGCACACCCATGAGGCATGCCTGGCCCCGTCCCTGGGGCCTCTCCATGGCACAGGCACGCCGCAGGCTTGGCCGCCTGCAGCAGCGGCGGCGCGTGCCCGTGGGCAGCGGCCCTGTCCCCTGAC
>NW_014012572.1:0-4885 GCF_000611645.1 Monoraphidium neglectum
AACGCCGCTTGCAGCGTGGCTTCTAGCCGCGCGAGGCGTCAGCGTAGTCTCTCTCTCTCTCTCTCTCTCAAGATGAGCCAGCACAATCCAAACATCGAGCACAAACACGTACATTACGGAGCTCACTACTACAACTCAGGCCCTTCGAGTAAAGGCCTTCAAGTTGAAGTTCGTCGAGCCGTCCCGACGTCTGCCTTGAGGTGTGAAAGACACGCTGTAACTGTGTAACGGGTGAGCACTTGAGCGCATTGCTGCTTGCCACATCCGCCGTGTGCGGTGTCTACGGTGGTCACCACTGCAGGCCAGAGCTACCAGCACTCGATCTCTCGTCACTGCATGCATGCTACGACGGAGTTCATCCAAAAAGTCAGTAACAAACAGTGAGCATCAACAAGTCTGATTAATTGTTGAATCACAAGGTCGGGTGCCGCCGGTGCTTTCTCTTCGCAGCCACCAGGCATCCTGTGTCAGTGACAACTCTCATTCGGCGTCTCAGGGGACCTCAGCTACGGTGTATAGCCCGCAACGATGGGCAGGGCCGATGTCAGCTCAAGCAGCGCAAGCACGCAGCGCTGGAGTGGTCAATCTCAACTTATCGTAGGGTGTTTCGCAGCCAGCTTGGCCCTTCTCCTGTACTCGCTCGGTGCAGAACACAGCTCGCAACAGAATGTGCGCATCGGCTGCTCTATCACAGCGTTGCGGCCTCCAGCAGCCACCACTCTGGATGAACGCCCAGCTGAGTGCGTGAAGTTCCACAACGTGACTGAACTGGCAGACTGGCAGTTGTGGCACTGCCCGTCAGTGGGGCGCTTTCGAATCCTCTCAAATGTCACAAGATATGCTGTCTTCACTCTGCGACTGGTCGGGCCTAGCCTTGTATTCACATCCCTGTCTCGCCGGACGGAGAGTGGTATCGAGCACCATCTGGACTATCGTACAAATGCCCCGGGCGAGCACCAGGCGTTCATCCGGTTCCTGGTCAACGGCGAGCTTGACAACATCACCAACTGCTTGTCGCAGATGCCCCCTATAAATTACACATTTACCGTTCCGCAGCAGCACGTCAGCCCCAGCTCTGTGGGCCTCTGGGAGTGGACCGGGCCGCCAGTGCTCGTTGGTAATGCAACCAATGCCACGAGCAGGAGCAGCGCAGTGCATGGCCAGTTAGTAACTGGGCCACGTGATGCAGCTGCACTTGCAAGCAATTATGCAGGGCTTACATTCAATTTTCCTTTTCTCCCTTTCGACAAAACAACCGCGTGCATGTCCAACAGGACGACATGCCTCCTTGGGGACTCGCAAATGAGGCACAACTACGTCCACATTGTGGAGGCGCTGAGTGGTCAAGTTGTGAATTGCAATAAACACTCAAGCGAATGCTTCAACCCTGCCGCTCGCGTGCATTTTTTCCCTTTACATTACGGGCACGAGTGGGCCAACCTGTCTGCCAATGTCACCTCGCTTGGGTGCACACACGTAGCAATCAACTTTGGCCAATGGCCACTGTCCTACGTGCCACCAAAGCCATGGCCTTATCATAGGTATTTAGAAGAAATTGAGTTGTTGTTTGGCAATCTGAGTGCTCTCTCTTCGAATGTGTATTGGGTTGACACAAACCCCATGCCCCCAATGCCTTACCGATGTCCCCCGAGCGACTTGCGTTTTCCACACAAAGTCGTCATGTTGAACGATCTTGTCACACTGAGTATGCGCATGTTCCCCCGCCTCAAGAGGATCTCATCCTTCGACCTCGTTTTTCAGCTGTGGGATTCATCTTATGATGGAGCACACTACAAGTATCCTGTGGGCCCGGTTTTGGCCAGATTTATCATGACATCTCTGTGCTCTGATTACCTGCCTTGATGGCAAGGGTTCCAGGCCTGAATGCCCTCCTCAGTACGAACAATCGTGTTGCTCCTGGACCTCTTGGTGTTTGCGTTTTGGATTGCGAGAGATGTTTGTGAGCTAGGACCCAATTGCCTAGAGGCAAGTCTTCTGTCACCCGCGCAGAGCGTTAATTCAATGTGCAGTTCACAAAATCATCACCGAGCTTGCGTTCATACGTGCAACATCTGCACACCTACCAGCTGTAAATTGAGCGAACACGATTCCAATGCTTGGTGGTGGAAGAGTGTTTTGCAAGGGTTCTTTTGATAGACAGGATGCTTTCGACCCAGCACCCACTACCGTACCATCCTTTTTTGGGTTCGCTGGTAACTCCTGCTACTAGATATTAGTCAACTCACTAGTAATGAGTTGACTAGTAGTGTGCTTCTGGTCACTGGCAACTTGCAATGATGTTACGGTGGTGCTTGCAAGATCTGTGGCCCTTGACCTGCAGTCTTGTGGCTCGAATGGATCCAAGGGACCCTTCAGACTGACACATTCTGATTGCGACAAACAGCGATCAAGGTCCTCCATCAATAGGATGTGGATTGGTGGTTTTGTGGTTCACGCAGCCGCTCTGCGTTGGTTGCTGCTATTCACACTGCAGCACCTGTTGCGCACACTGCTGCTTTGCATTATTGCAGGACCACCGTGCGGTGCAGTGACACGGTCTCACAGACTGCTGCTAGCATGGCTGCCAGCCGTTAGTGTGCTATGCGAGTAATGATGTCGTCAAGCGATTCGACTCTACTGTCTCCTAAACGTGACCAAACGAATTTCGTGCTAGGGAGATGAGCTTCCGACGTAGTTTCACAGTCCCTTGATGGCTGAAGCTTTATCATATCATGCGGAAGGAGCATGCAGCTTGCATATTTCTACACATAATTTGTGTCCTCCCAGCACGCGCGTCTTGTAGACTGGGTTCGTTGATCTGCGGTCGACCACACGCGATTGGTTGGCTCGTTTGGCCACAATGGCGTCCACTCCTGCCTCTCAGTCCGCAAGCCGCACCCAGGCGGTGACTGCGATGGTCTGCGCACTTTTCCTGGGGGTGGTGCTGTACAAGGTGTGTTCTCCGGTCACCATCATGCTTGCGTTCGTTCTGTCCTCAAGCATCAGTACCTTTGCCTTTGACTGAATGGACGAGTAACATCGGAGTAAAATTTGCACACACAGGTATCGTCTGGCGAGGACAACGAACCGCGTGTCATCGTTACGGCAGTAGCGCACCGGCCAGCCGCAGCCGGAACTGACAGCGTGCCCAACGCCACCAAGGAGTGTGAAGCCCTGTTTGAGGCCTCGCTGCAGCGGTGGCAGCAGCGCAAAGCAAAGCGTCTCGACTACCTGCAGAAGCAGCCAGCCCCAGCGAGCAAGGTCACCTACTACGATGTCTTTGAGCCTGAGTGGTGCGAGTCTATCTGGAGGCGGTTGCTTTGCAGTGCATGCTCCTGATCCTTGCTGATACATCTTCGTTCTTGTGCAGGAACTGCGAAGTCGAGGACCGCATTGGCAGAGACTTTGGCGACGGTGGCAAGTTTGTCTGCGGGATTGGCACCATGGCTGCCGACCCAAATTGCCTGGTGTACTCGGTCGGCAGCAACCTGGATTCGACATTTGAGCAGGACGTACGCACCAGGACAAAGTGTGAGATTCATACATTTGACCCCACAATTGATGTGGCGGCGATGGAGTCTGTGTCTAAGCAATTCAATTTCAAAGTACACGCTGTGGGGTTGGGGCCGATTGAGAAACCCTTCTCGCGAGGGGTGGTGAAGCCTCTTTCCAACATCACATCTTCACTTGGCCATACGGACCGATTGCTGAATATCCTCAAGGTTGACTGCGAAGGGTGTGAGTTTGAAGCGTTCAAATCCATTTTTGACGAGTGTGCTGCTGGCAAGGTCAAAATTGGCCAGCTGCAGATAGAGCTCCACAGCCATTCCACATTTGTTCCGATCCAGGGTTTCTTTGAGGGGGCGGACAAGTGCGGCCTCATGATTTTCCACAAGGAGCGGAACCACTGGGGTTGCAGTGGATACCTCTGCGTGGAGTTTTCACTCATTTCAAAGGCCGGGGCATGGACTGCATTCAAAGCATCGCACTGCCCCAACGCGTGATGCAGCAGTGTGGCAAATAGTAGCTTATCACACAGAACAGTCGGCCCTTCCGCTACCCCTTGCCCCACGTACTACATGTCACTTGTGGCATTGACAAGTGTCCTGCCCCTTTAATCTTTTCAAGAAACGCACGCAACCACATAAGCTGGTCTGATACTATTGCAGCAGTCGTGAAGCACCTCCTCTTTGATGATATGCTGTGGATGCAAGAAACAAATATGCAGGGTGGGCGCCCGGGGTCACCTCGCAGCATGTCGGAAGCCTTGATGCAAGAGCAAGGCTACCTTATAATGTTGATGGCCACCCGCAACCAATGCAGTGGCAGTGCTCTCTTAATTACCAGCGCCCCAAAGGCAGCCGCCCGTGCTCCCTCGGTCCCTGTGAATCATCAACGCGCAGGGTTTGCAGCCCCTGCCGTTGACCCAGGGGGGGCAACAGCGGACACGAACAACAGGCCGTCATTCCAAAATCATTCAGCATCTGGGCGGAGGGACATGGAATGCCGCCCTGGCCCTAACACATCAGCTGGTGTTATGACTCGCTTTTGCATGCTGTCCCCTGTGTCCCTGGTCATGCATTTGAATGTTTCATCGTTAAAGTTGATGATACATGGCAATCAACCTCTTCTTACACGTAGGGAGGAGAAAAGGTGCCAGCAGTGCCTTCAAGCGAGCATGGCTGCGCACCTGTTGCAAGCGCATGACAATGCAGAAAAGCATGGCTGCAGGTGCTGAGACCAATCCAAAACAACCTCCAAATGTACAAAACAGGCCCATGCACGAGCCCAGGCGCTTTACACCCGCTGAACCTTCACTTGATGGGCATCTTTTGGCGGGGCAGGCGGCTGGGCACCTCCACCTCATCAAAGAACACCTGTTGAT
>NW_014012572.1:5297-16533 GCF_000611645.1 Monoraphidium neglectum
GGGGGGGGGGGGGTCGGGTGTCGCCGGGTACGGTTGGCTTCCGGACAAGGCCACCCATGTGGCATGGGACTAGTAAAGAACCACTAGCACCCGCACGTGCGAATCAAGAAGATACTGGAGGAGCTTGACAGTAAAAAAACCAGCAGCCGATAGGGCCAGCCAGACTGCAGCAGCACACTTGACGCCAGCATACCCGATGACGCAGGCATGCCCGAAGACCACCGCGCCTTGCCAGGCTCATGCAGGGCAGATGTCTGCCTGGCGCCCGTCCCGCCTCTACCCACCTCCACGTCAGCCTTCTGCACGACGTCCCAAATGGTGATGTCGAAGAAGAGGTACGTGCCGCGCTCGCTATTGCCGCTGGGGCCCTTGGTCACAGGCGAGTTGGGCGCATGGATGAACCAACAGCGGTACTTTTTGTGCCACCACCTAGGAAGCCGCGCATGGAAGGGCGCGCACATGCACGGCCAGGTCAGTAAGGGCTGGAGCATTAAGTGCATTCTCCCCAAAGTAAAGTGCAAGGTGTCACTGCTTGAGCTGCACAGCAGGCACAAGGAGGTGGTGATTGAAAGCGTGCGTGTGGCAAAGGAGCGGGCCCAAGGACGACCCACCCCATGCACCAGGGCCTGCTTTGGGCAGCACCCTGCCGTTGTTGCCCCGCACTGTGCTTCTCAGCCTACCATCCCCGACTGTAGAGCTCATCCGCTGCAATGAGCTGGGCCTCATCTTGGGGCATCGAGTAAAATATGTAGAACAGTGTCTCCTCCTTGAACTTGGCCAGGTAGCCCGGCTGCAGGCGCGGCGGCGTGTGCTTGTAGCAAGCAGGAACCTGTACGATCATGGGGTGCCACCAGGGGGGTACACTTTGTGCACCGCAAGAGGGGCTCCGGCGATTCGCCGACCCCTGAGAATGTGACTCTTGGCAAGCATCCTAGTGCACAATCGCCGCCATTCCCCAGGCAATAGAGACAACTGTGCAATGAGCGGAACGCCACTTACAGCATGCATGCAGCACTGGAACACATGGCTTGACCAAGCCACATGACGCCGCCCCCTCCGCCTCGCACCTCGAATCCAGGCTCCCGCCGCAGGGGCGCGTCGCTGAGGGGTGACACCATCGACTTGTACAGCTGTTCAGGGCTGTTGAGGTTGAGCCCGAGGCTGGTGAGGTCGGTGCCCAGGGCCAGCATCGTCAGGTCCTGATCCGTCATGCGGATCACCTGCAGCAGACCCAGCAGCCCATAGCGGTCGCTTGCCGCAGCTGCACCCCCTGCCACGCCTCCCGACGCGGCGCCGCTCCCGCCGCCCAGGGCGCCGCCGCCAGGCCCGCCCTCCTTGCCATCTTTGGGGGCGCCGCCAGCTGCTGCTAAGGAGACTGCAGGAGCACCGCCATCAGGGACACCAACGCCCATGGCACCAGCAAAGCGCTTTGCAGCATCTGCTGCAATGCCCCCCGCACCCGCACCGACGCCCACGCCGCCCACGCCACCCACGCCTCCGCCGCCACCAAGGGCCGGGAAGTCGCTCTCATTCTGTATAGAAAAGTCAATCGCTTGCGTGCCACCGCCAATGGCTGCTGCACCCCCGGCGCCGCCTCCCACCACTCCTACTGCGCCCGGGCCTGCCGCCTGCCGCCGCAGCGCCAGGGATGCATAAGAGTCGCCCACTTTGGCGCCTGGAGCGCCTGCCGAGGGGCGTGCCCCTGCTGCGGCGCCAAGAGCGGGAAACTCATCAGCCGCGAATGAAGGCCCTGCATCCCCCTCGCCGCCACCCCCGCCTGCTCCTGCAATGCCCGCATTCGCAGCTGCTGCGGCGGCCTGCTGCAGCTGGCCGACCAGTCCTGCGGCGCCGCCGGGCGCGCCAGCGGCGCCGGCCCCAAAGCCGCCGCCAACGCCGCCAAGTCCACGGTTGGCTAGCATCGCAGCAGCAGCAGCTGCCTGGCCCTGTGCAGCCTGAGCGGCATTGAGGTTGACGGCTCCGAGGCCGCCCTGCTTCAAGTTACCCTGCTGCAGGAGGTTGAGGATGTCTGATGGCTGCCCAACACGACCGCCAAGCGGGTGCTGGCCTGCCATAGCCAGGCCGCCAAGTGTGTTGCCTCCAAGGTTGACAGCTCCAAACTGCTGTGCTGCTGCAAACTGCTGCTGCTGCTGCTGCTGCTGCTGCTGCTGCTGCTGCTGTTGCTGTTGTTGCTGCTGCTGTTGCTGCTGTCGTTGCTGCTGCTGCTGCTGCTGTTGCTGCAGCTGCTGTAGCAGCTGCGGATTTTGGCCAGCTGCTGCTGCTGCTGCCGCAGCCGCAGCTGGATTGCCGACAGCATTGGCACGCATGCCAGCCAGCAGCCGGCTCTGCGTCAGCTGTGGGTTCAGCTGGGCCGCGTTGAGGCCATCAAGTGGGTGGCCTGCCATCTGGCCGGCGCCGGGAACGCCGACAAACCGCAGTTGCTGCAAGCCTGCCCCTTGCTGCAAACCGAAGTGCTGCTGCTGCTGTGCAGGCGCAGCAGAGGTCATCGCGGGCGCGCCGATGTAGGGTCCTCGGCCACCGAGCTGCTGCCCCAGCCCAGCTGCAAAGGCACCCTGGGCCTGGGGGAAAAAGTTTCTGAGCCCATCTTGCATCGTGCACCAGCCTGTTCGGCAGTCGCGACCGGTGCGTGCTGGGTCCAAGCCCCAGCACTGCTAGACTGATCCTGAGAGTTGATTGACACACCTCCACGCCGCGCAAGTCGTGCGTCCGCCCGTGCCTGGTACGGATGATCTCACCGCAAGGGGTCCCCACACGGCCTATGCGAGCATAAACCGAAAATTCTTTTGCACGGTGCTCAGCATCCTGCGACGTGCGTGTCGCAAACGCCGTTCATTACTATGCGGAGGAGGACGTGTGGGGAAGCTGTTGAAGTCGAGCATCCTATTGAGGCAGCAACACTTGGTTGGTGCAGAAGCATCGTCACCCTTCATCATTACTGAGGTACGCCATCATAATTGGCAGGACGCCCGGCCCCTCTTGCTGGACGTGTCAGTGCGCGGTCAAGGGTGGGGTGCCTGCGGGTGCGTCCGCTGCCCCTGACAGCGAGATTCTACACATGCACCCAAACGTCGTGCGTGACATTGGACTGGTGCGTTTTGAACACTCACCCAATTCATCGGTTTTTGTTTGATGACTTCCTGCCCCTACACCATGGCTGCTGGCCCCTCGCACCCCCGCTGCCCCACCCCGTGCCGTCCCACACTCCCACTCTGGCGGAAGTTCTTACCTGACAGGCTCTGGGTGCAACCCCAGGAAGCGGCAGAGATGATTGTGCATAGGACAAATATTGCACAGGCACGTGTGCAGAAGCCCCGGCGTGACAGCCAGGAACAAGCCGCTGCAGAACGGTCGCAGCCTTTGGATGATCTCCGCCACGCAGCGTTTGCACACTGGTGGCACCAACAGGGCTTGCCTACCCCCAGCCATGAAGGGAAGCTGGGGGCAAGCTCCGGCGCCACAGGCACGCGAAGAACAGTGCTTCACACCTTCTAAAGACAAGGCCCCGTCCCGCTCAAGCATTTGCGTGCACAACAGGCAGGGCTGTTTTCAGAGGCCTGGGTGGGTGAGGCGGCGAACCTGACTGCCCAACCGCACCTTGTGTTTGACACAGCGTGCGTAGGGACAGAACCTGGGGGGGGGCACAGAGGTAGGGCGCGTGGTTTGAACGAGGCCGGAGGAACAAGACGGGCGCTCAACTGGAGGGGGTGGGCACCTGGTTATCTCGCCAGCTGCAGCTGCCCTGGGAGCTGATCGGTGCGGCAGTTGTTGAGCAGGATCCACATGTGAAGAACGAAGGCGCACATTACAGAGAGAATTGTCCGACGCCAGCGGGAAAGTGGTGGGCGGCAGGTGAGCGGGCGCCAGCTGCAGCCGGCAAGCCGCTAGATTCAGGCAGGCTGTCTGAGGGTATGTTGGGCAGGCCGTGCCGCGACACACGCTTGTCCGTCCTGCCTGCAAGCGGTGATATTCAAGCCCAGTGGACAGGTTCAGCAACCGCCACAGTACCTTCTGCCTGATGGATCTCAAGCATCAAGCGCTTCTCATCAGGCTGCCCATTTATGACATCATCGCTCAGCGCGGCCAACCGCTACTACCCCCTTGCCGGCCATCGTCCCTGCCGGCCACATTGGGTCTGCCGCCGCTGCCTGCAGCGCGCCGCCAGCACCGCCCGGCTGTTGCCGAACCAAGCCGTCGTGAGACGGGCGGCGCTCGAATTGACTGGCCACACCGCTGGGGTGCTGTCAGAATTCAGTTTGGTAACCGCAAGATTGATTAGTGGTGCTGCTGATTACTAACGGGTCATGAAGGCTGCGCATGGCGCAGTCCAAAAACTTTGGCTTTCATAAACCGGAATGTTGCGTGCGTGCGTATGCGTGTGTGCGCCGGCAGACACAAGATCAAGCAGACTGCTGCCACTCAGTACGGCTTTGCTGCAGCACTTCAGGGAGTTGGGTTGATGTGCGTGGCCGTCTCTGTGGCGCGGGTACAGGGCAGCTGTGCAAGCTGCAGGTAAAATGCTGCTGCGCTTCCACTTGATTAATGCATGTCATGGGATGCATGTCCTGTATTCAACTTATTCACACGCCAGGTGGAACGCTCGGTGAGTGGGTGCGATCCCCTGGCCGGTAGGCCGGCGACTGCCGGAGCCATCAACAGCACGGCTGCATGCATATCTGCCGATTCTTCGGCACAATGCGCTTGGCGTATGCACAAGATCAGTTTCTTGAGATTGAGACACCATTTGCAGTTTTGTAGGGGTGGCTTGACCACAACGGAACACTGGGGCAAAGTGGGCAGAGCGCAAAGATTGCCGTGCCCGTGACGCTGGCGGCCCACCGTCGTCCCAATGAGCCAACGGTCATCCTTGTTCCTGGAAACTCGTAAAACTATATTTGTTGGCTTTCGATCATACTTCCGAATGACCGCGGAAACTGAGAAACCTGCCCGACGCCTTTCGGAGTGCCTTTTCGCCTGGGATGCCTCAAAGACCCCAATACGGTACGCGCTGTTGATAATGCTGATATATGCAACCTACTACACCTGCTGTTCAACTCAACGGGCTATGAGGCTTTAGACTTGAGCCAGAGCGAGCCAGAGCGATCTGCGCGATGGAGCCGCAGTTCGACACTGCCATCGTCTGGTTTAGGCGAGACTGCAGGGCGTATGATGCCCCCGCGCTGTTGGCGGCCCTGGGCGCGGCGAGGTCCGTGATACCCGTGTTCATCTGGGCCGTCGAGGAGGAGGGCCAGTTCCAACCTGGCAGGCAGACACGGTGAGCGTGTTTTGTGCTTGGGGTACAACCCACGCACCAGGTGGTGGGGCACGGATGCCCTGATACGGCGCGCCCGGACTGCCCCTTTGAGCACTCACCGCGGGCCGTTGCCTTGCGCGGATGAGCGAACATCTTTGTATTCTTTTCTCGTCGCCGTGATGGCTGGTGGTCGCCTGTGACCTGCACAAGAGCCCAGGTTGGAAGCGCACGTGTGGCGCGTCTCCGCGCCATGCTTGCATCACCCCAACCTGCACTGCCCCTTTGCCACTTCGCGCCTGCGTTTCCTGCAGGTGGTGGTTCAGGGAGACTGTGCGCCACCTAGGCGAACGCCTAGAGCAGCTTGGCTCACGGCTGGTGCTGCGGCGAGCGCCTGACAGTGCATCTGCGCTTCGCGCCCTGGTGCTACAGACCGGTGCCCAGGCGGTCTTTTTTAACCACTTGTACGACAGCATCAGCATGGTGCGCGATCAGCAGATCAAGGACGAGCTGCGCAGTATGAACGTTGCGGCGCACAGCTTCAACGCAGACCTGCTTTACGAGCCCTGGCAGGTGCTGGACGACGATGGACAGGTGCGGCGTGCCAGAACTGGGCATGGGGGCTGTCGGGTGGGGTAGGGTTGTATGGAGGCATCGCTCTGTGGTGTAGAGGTCTGTGCGTACATTTTGCGGCTTTAGAACAGCAGGCACTTCACCTTTGGGCAGGGAAACATGACTCACCCCCTTGCCCCACAGCCTTGAGACTCTGGTGCAGCGGGAACCCCCCCTAAACTGCTCTTCTCTTTCAACCTGCAGCCCTTCACAACGTTCAAGTCGTACTGGGACAAGTGCCTGGCGATGCCCTACCCCCCTCCGCTGCCGCTGCCCGAGCCGCCAGCCCTGTTGCCCGCGGTACCCACAGACGTTCAATCACTGGCAATTGATGAGGTGGCCCCCCCCCCCTTCCCCGGGCGCTGCTGAACTTGTCTGCTCGGAGCATGGGCGAGCTTTCATCGGGCGGCATTATCAGCGCTTTTTCAACAACAAGGTATAAGTGCATTGTTTGAAGATCCCGCTCCTGGCGACGGCAGGAGGATGCAGCCGCCCTGCGGCTGCGCGTTGCATGGACCCAACCCACCTACGGCCTTCAACTCTCTCCCATCAGGTGGACTGGTTCATGACGCGTGAGCAGGAGGCGTCGGTGGAGGCGCTGTCGCACCGCTGGGACCCCTCAGGGGCTGAGGCTGTCCGTCGGCTGGAGGCCTTTCTGCAATCGGTGGGTTCCGGCGGCGCCTCACAACCAGCAGATCTTGGGGTGGTGGCGGGGGCCGGAGGGTTTTGGAGGGGCACGTACGGCGCCCAAGCCAGCGCCAAGGGCTGGCTGGTCATCAAGCACATTGTCAACCTCTCTTGTGTGGAGGGCTTGTACAACACAGTTTTTCGACATGTCCGTGCGCATCCTAAACTCGGTTCGCAGGGCCTGCCTATGTTTGAACATGACCGCGCCAAGACAGACCGCGAGTCCACAACCATGCTGTCGCCTTGGATCCACGCCGGCAGCATCAGCGTCAGGCACATTTACTACCGTGTGGCGCAGGTGCGATGGTTTCTGCAGGTCACGCTTGCGCCTGGGTATTGTTTTGCTCTTGACCTTTGGATCATCAACGCCCTGTTGTTTGGGGATAGGCGGGGCATTGGGGTGCTCCTCGCGGTCAAAGTCATTTGCCAGAAGGCGCAGGGACACAACCAGCACTGTGTCTGTGACAACCCTACTCGCGCAGAAGCACACCGAGTGGCAAGCCGGCGACACCGATCGCGGCCCGAGCTGCTTGGACTTTGTGCAGCAGCTCGGCTACCGCGAGTACAGCCGGTGGGGGTCTTTAAGAAGCGGCAACGCGCATGGCCGTGGTGGTGGTGTGCGGCACCTGGCTCATACTCAGGGGGGCGCCGTTATCGGCGCAGTCCTTTGCTGTGGTGCCTCGGCGCAGTGAACTGCATCCCTTCCCCCCTCCCACGTCACCCCCCCTGCCCTCTCCAGGTACTTGTCGTTCCACTTCCCCTTCATGACAGACCGCTCCATGCTGGCTCACCTCAGGGCCGTGCCCTGGCGGCTGGACCAGCACGCTTTCAAGGCCTGGCGCCAGGGACTGACCGGTGAGGCACCACCCATGTGTAGAGGCCGCATGCATCGCATTTTGAATGAGTACCGCCAGGGCAGGCCGCCCCCCCAGCTGCAGTCCCTGGAGTTTCCTGAGCTGTTCAACAGAGTGCGCCTGTGACAGTTTTTAGCAACCCACCTGCTGCCTCATTATTGCGTCCTCGCCCTGCCTGGCGAGCAGGCTACCCTCTCGTGGACGCGGGCATGCGCCAGCTGTGGAGCATGGGGTGGTGCCACAACCGCGTGCGCGTGGTGGCGGCATCCTTCATGGTCAAAAACCTGCTGCTGCCCTGGCAGTGGGGGCTCAAGCACCTGTGGGACTGCCAGATTGACGCGGACCTGGAGTGCGACGCCCTCGGGTGGTGCGCCCCCCCTTTGCCTCGAGGAGGGGTATACGGGATGTAGTGCATGTGTGGTTGCGCACTGGTCTTGCAGTTGATGCACGGTGATGCTGAAGTTACGGCCTTCTGGTTTCTCCCTTGCTTCACGCGCCGTTCTTGTGTGCTTGCCTCCCCCCTACTGCCATCCACCTCGGGCGACTGTGCAGGCAGTACGTTGCCGGCTGCCTAGCTGATGCGCACCCCTTCAGTTACATGATTGATCTGGACCAGGAGTGGAGGTGAGGGTTTTCAAATTGCCGAAGTGACAACGCCTCATTTTTTTGCACTTCTTTTGCGGCATGGCCGTGTTGCAGCACAGGTGTGGCAGCATCGTGCAGGTGTGATGTGCTGGGCTGCCCCCTGCTACCTTGTTGCCCCTGCAGGCAAGCCCTGGGCAAAAAACAGCCAGCCGCCCCTGCACCTGCCGTCCACCCACCCAGCGACCCTCTCCCCACAATACCCCTCTAATCATGTGCTCACCTGTCACACCCCCCTCCTCCACCCCTCTTCACAGGCGTTTTGACCCTGACGGCCACTACGTGCGCCGCTGGCTGCCGGTGCTGAGCCAGCTACCAGCGGAGTATATCCACCAGCCCTGGAAGGCGCCGCCAGAGGTCCTCGAGGAGGCTGGTAAGGCGGGGAAGCTGGGGGACTACCTCACCATGGGGGCGAGCAACGCAGCTGCTGTACCGCCGTTCACATATCTGTGTTCGCAACAGTGGTTTGCTTACAGCCTGGGGCCTCGACATATGGGCAAACTGCCTGGTTGTGTAGCAGTAACGCGCCAGTACCGCCTGCCGCAAACTGGCACCTGGGGCAGCGCGTCTGCTTGGCTGTCACCTGGCCCCCACACCTGTTATCTGGCCCTGCTTGGCCAGGCGTGGAGCTGGGCTTCAACTACCCATGGCCCATCATCAGCACGGATGCCTCCCGCGAGGGTGTTGAGTTTGCGTCATCGGTGGTGGAGCGCTGCTACGCGCAGCAGCAAGAGCAGCAACAGGGCGGCAGCAAGGGCGCTGGAGGCACAGGTTCGGGCTCCGGCACAGGCACTGGATTCAACCTCGCCCACCCTGAAACCGGCACGCGGGTGTGCGAGGCACAAGGGCCGAGCGGCAGCAGCGGCGGCAGCGAGGTCACAGGCGGCGGCGCGATGCCACGCAAGGTGCGGCTGATTATGCTCTCACTGGTGACCTGCTTTTGGCCAACCTCGTACCGTTTTGACCGCACGCCCTTGATGTTTTTACAAGTCGTTACACGCATGATTGGGCAAGCCAAGCAGCCGCAGGCCCTCAAGCTGCGGTTTTGCGTGGGCCACCCAAGCCCGTTCCAGTCAAACCCCACACCACCCTTTTGCACCTCAATCTGCAGGAACCCTATCGCCCGCCCACTGACCCCGCGCTGATGACGGCATTTCTGGAAGCGGCGCGTGAAGGTGCCAGCTGGCAGGCGCGGCTGCCAGAGCTGCACGATGTGGAGCGCGCCGCGTGCGCCGTGCTGGCCACAGGCGCGCAGTACGACGCCATGCTTGTGGAGGGGCCACTGAATGGTGGCGGCGGCGCAGCTGGCGCATCTGGCCACCCGTTCTTCCTGGGCCGACGCGGCGGGCGTGTAGCGCCTGCGCCGGTTGCTTCTGCGAGCGGGTCGGCAAGCGGTGGCCCTGACGGGACGTACGGGGAGGAGGACGAAGAGGTCTCAGAGAGCGTGGACACATTCACCGCTGACAGTGCCCCCGAGGTGCAGTCGGCTGGGGGCGGCGTTCGGACCCAGCCGCAGCGCACCCGTCTGCAGCGGCACGAGGGGGCTGAAAGCGATGAGGTGATGTCAGAGTCCCGCAGCGCCTGCACCAGCACCAGCGACGACGACATAGAGGGGCCGGCTGACTCTGCGGATGAGGTTTGCGATGGCGTAGCCGTACCCCCGGGGGCCCGCGGCAGCGTGTCGCTTTTGACGGGCGAGAGCTGCATCCGCGCCAGGCGCAGCGGCACCAAGCGCCTTGCAGCTCGACCGCGACCCAGCGGCCAAGACGACGGCGGTCACGCGGACTGGGAAGGTAAAGTCGTGAAGGACGGTGCGCGGGAGGCTATGGTCGCTTGAGCAGCTGCATCGCAGTGCTTGTGGCGATGCGGAGGTGATTGCGCGCCTTGTTGGCTCAGCAGCGCGGTATTGCTGCTGGCAGGACCAGGGCAGGCCAGTCGTTCAAGGCTCCAAGCTTGCAACCCCTTCAAGCTAGGCGTGTGCTGCACTCATGCGGCCTGTGCTCGGCTCAAGAGTGACCCCTGCAACGTGGGGTTGTCCATGTGCACGCCTCACCAACGTGCTCGGAGCACGTTTGCATTTGTGCTTGCAAACAGGCTCTCGGCAACTGCATGCTTGATTTGTGGGGAGGTTTACAGTGGAAGCTGTTGCAACAGGCACACACCCTTGTTTGGAAGCGCAATACGCGCTGTTTGCACAAAATTTTGGCTCAAGTGATCCCAGCAAGATGGCACTTTTGGTTTTTGTTGTCAGCCATAGTGTTGTCAATGATCACAGCAGCTCCCCGTTTTGCATGCCTCCGTGCGGTGTCAACCAAAGATTACCTTTTGGACCGCGGACCTCAAACAGATTGTGTGCCGCGAGCTGCCCATGCGTTGATTGTACACGCTGAAACCTTCGCTGCATGCTGCGCGCCACCAACCGTGTTTGCTTTGAACCTGCTTCCCTTTTTGGACTCAAGTCGCGCCAGGTTCTTCTGTAACATACGGCATTGCTATACGGCCTCAAGGGAATGACAGGGAGCAACAACAACTCACATGAATGCTTGGTGCAGAGCAGCTGAGGAGCAGCTGGGTCACAGCAGTGTATGAGCCGCTGTTCAGAGTTGGTGTGCACAGGAGCTGTGCATTCTGCTACTTCACCGACAGACTAGCGCAGCAGTGACATTTAGCAGCACCCACCCTGCCACCCAGCAGGATACGGGGGATGCTGTGCAGTTGAGGGCCTGACAGGTGGCTTCGACATGCTGCACGTAGGCCACGGCCCAGGGTGCCCTTGGATGCAGGGGTTTAGGGTTACAAGGGTTCAGGGTTCAGGGTTCAGGGTTCAGGGTTCAGGGTTCAGGGTTGCTTACGCCAGTTGGGCAGGCTAGGGTGTGTGGGTCGACCCCCTTGGAAGCATGTTGACGTCACAAGTTCACACCCACGTGACCAGGGGTCTAGTGACACCGCACAAGTGACTTTATGATGAGTCAAGTCGGTTACACCCTTGTACCTTCGCACCTTATGTTGTGCTGTGGCACCAGCCGGCACCAGACAGCCTCTATCTTGGGGCCATACAGCTGTAGTGACCCTTCAGTCGTGGGTGACTGGTGGTGACATCATCATGTGATGACTCATCACTTACCATGACGTCATGCCAAAAAAGAGTGAGATGCATCTGGCTTTAGGGGGTAGG
>NW_014012572.1:16935-18025 GCF_000611645.1 Monoraphidium neglectum
CCCAGCAGCTTACCCATGGCTGTGTCTGCTTGTGAGAAGGCTACAACATGTCCACAAACTGCCCCCAACAGCCACAGCCCAAAACTGTGCAGGCTGGGCAGCAGTCTGACCTGGGGTGCCAAGTGCTGCATCCTGCAGATTTGCCCAAGTCAGCAGTGCAGCACTTCAACCCCCAACCTTGCACCCACAGGGATGCAACCTGGGTGGAAGCTGCACAGTCATGACACACTTGATCAGGGCTGGTGATGACGTCACCATGACTCACCAGAAGAGTGAGGCAGGCTGCCTGGCACCAGCTGTCAACCCCTTGGCTGTGGATGATGACTGCAGGATTTGCCTAAGGCAGTGCAGAACTTGAGCTGCAGCCTTGCAGCCTTGGCCTCACACCCACAGGTTGGAAGCTGCACAGTCATGACACACGTGATCAGCACTGCTGATGACGTCACCATGACTCACCAAAAGAGTGAGGGAGGCTGATATCAGCCTCCCTAGCTGGTGCCATCGATGGCACCAGCTGTCAACCCTTGGATTCTCCTAAGGCCCCCGACCTGACGGTGATGAGCTCGGTGCTGACCTCAGCAACAAAGCAGGCGGTGCGCCTGAGTACAGCCGCCCCAAACCTCCTCATTCAGAATGCGCGTGCCGCCGGCGGACTGGGCTGTCACTCACTGGCGGTGGAGGCTGCCACGCAGGCTGCTGAGCGCACGATCACCTGCCTGAATGACAAGGGCAGAATAGGCCGGATCACAAAATAAAGCTCTGCTGAGGGCCCAGCTGGAGCTACACAATGGCACCGCCACGGACGTGGTGGGGCCGTCCAACAACAGGCCGAGCTGGCTACACCAATACAGCATGGGGTTGCGGAGGCTTGAAATAGCGCGCCAGACGGGCCTCTTCGGGCAGCAGTCTGACCTGGGGTGCCAAGTGCTGTGCATCCTGCAGATTTGCCCAAGTCAGCAGTGCAGCACTCCAACCCCCACCCTTACACCCACAGGGATGCAACCTGGGTGGAAGCTGCACAGTCATGACACACTTGATCAGGGCTGCTGATGACGTCACCATGACTCACCAGAAGAGTGAGGCAGGTTAG
>NW_014012571.1:0-2922 GCF_000611645.1 Monoraphidium neglectum
GGGTAGTCCTCGGCCGCGAGCGCTGACGTCAGCGCTGATGTCAGCGCGGCCGCGGCGTCGCCGGAGGCGAGGGCGGAAGCTTCCAGCTTGAGGCGGGCGGCTGCGTCGTACTGCTCTGCGGCAACCGCCGCTGCCAGCTGGGCGCGTACCGCTTCAGTCGACTTTGCGTCAGAGTCCATTTGCTGGAAAAACTCGACCCACTGCCCCCAGCCGCCGTCCGCAGCGGCCGCAGCGGCGCCCGGCACGGGGGCATGCGCGTGCCGCTCGGGTGCGGGGGCGGGCGCGGCGGGCTGCGGCGGCGCCGGCGCAGAGGCGGCGAGCGGCGGGGCCGCGGCGTCGGCGGCGGCGGGAATGACAGATGGGGGGGCTTGGTCGCCCACGTTCACTCCCGGCTGCCCGCTACTGCTGCTGCCAAAGCCCTGCGATGCAGCAGGGGGCGCGAGGAGGGTGCGGGAGAGGGTGACGCGCGTGCCCGGCGTGACAGGATGATGGCAGTTTGGGGGGCACTGCCCTGTGCCAGGCGCGGCATGCAAGCAGCAGCGGGATGGCTCCAAAAGGATGCGACGGCACGCCTAAGGGGTGCCCGAATGGCTGGGTGCGTCGGCAGCGTCGCGCGTGCGGCAGCGAGCCAAGGCTGCGCGTCTCCCGGGGGGAGGGCGCACTCACCCAGCCTTCAAGCGCGCATGTGCGCCTTTTCACGAATTGTGTATAACGGGTCCTGCGCGGACAGGCAGCCCTCCCATGGAGGCCACATCTCCTGCTCTCCCCAAGCGTCTTCATCCTGTCTGCTTTTGCGCCTTGCGAGCCACTCCAGATAGACCTCTGTGTAATTACGGCACTATTGCGTGGGCTCGACCCTCGCGGTGCCCGTGGCGGAAAGGGTACGTGCAAAGTTGAGTTATTCGCGCAGAGGATGCTACTTTTGTGTTTCGATGCAGCCGCTGATAATGTGAACGCGACCACGTGGACAATGAGCTCTGAACCGCCGAGGTCTCGAAGGTTTGTGGTTGCTTGTGGCTGCAACTCCACGCCACACGCCCGAAGTAGCACAGCCCGAGCCTGGATCTAAAATAACACGACGAAGCTTCCACACATCACAGGATTACTCCCTGCAAGCTACTGTACTCGTATGAAGGGTCCTGCCAGGCAGCTGCGTGGGTAACAAAAATAAAGCATTGAAGGGCAGGCTCGTCGTGGCATCCCCGCCCTCGTTGCGCGGCCAGGACCTGTGTACCGAAGAGCTCTACGCAAAGGCACATGGGTGAGGACTTCTATGGGCAACCACGTCAGCACTCGCGCCCAGGTGCAGCAATGTGGGGAGTTCATCGATATGTTGTTGACCAAACCTTTCGCCATCTGTAGTCATGCAGACACTGCCTGTCCCTTGAAGAGTGATCGACTGACAGTGTTAATTTTCTGGGATCACCCTCACACCTTGGCCACCTTACATGCATGCCTGTGTGGGTTCCCTCGCCGCGCCCGTGGCGCAGCTATGGTTTTCATCGACTTGCAACGCAGTGGTAGCCCAGTGCAGCGAGCCTGACATCGCTGCCCCAGGCTGAACAACCCATCGCAGCTCATTATTTGTTTGTGGCATTGCCATGCCATGCCATGAAATAAAAGCACACGACGTGTGCAGCACAGCTGAGCAGCTGTGGCCTGGCCGTCCTGGTGTCGGTGGTGGTCAAACGCACACACCAGGCAGCACAGCTTGTCATGTGCTGCATCCACACGGGGCATCATGGAAGGCATTCACAAGTTGTTTGGACCCATACAACCCTGGCGGCCCTGGCGGCGTGGTCAGCCAGAGCACCAACGCGCATCACTCCATTGGGACGACACACCTCAACGATGTACAACCAGGGGCGCACACGTGCCGCGCCGCAATTTTTACCAGAGAGCCGTCGCAGTCGGTGGGCCGCAACCAGAGGACTGCGCAGCGCGTGGGTGTGGCGTGCTGTCCCTTCAGCCGGTGAGCTGGCCTCAACGCATGTCGCAACAGCTCCCAGGTGCCCAGCAGGCACAGCAGCAGGGTGATGGCGGAGCACAGCAGGGATGGTGGATGGGATTCGCTGCAGCCATGCTAATCTCATGAATCGCGTGCTTGTAATCTTCACATACATTTTCGTTTGCAACACGCACAGAACTCAGAGACCCAGAGACAGGACACGCAAGTGCGCAGCAGATGCCCTGGACAGCAGCCCAGGGTCGGGCGCGACCAGCCAATGAGGAGCACTTTACACCATCCAAGGGCTCGTTCGCGGCCGCGCTCAAGTCCCATCTGGACCAGCTCCCGAATCAGGGTCAGCCTTGTACCATCCTATTCGACGGTATACCACACGACCTGCTCGTCCATATATTCTCGCAGCTCCACGGGGAGGCCCTCCCTGCCGCAGCCGCGGTCTGTCGGCTGTGGCGCATCGGGATCGCCGCCGCCGCGCTCGGGCGCCTCCCTTCAGAACTTTCGTGGCTTCACACCAAGAGCCTGAGGCAGCTGCAGCTGTACCTGGCAGTACATTCCAACCTCATCAGGAGTCCCAGATCCCCCGGCCCACTGACAGCATGGGTGAGCACCCAATGGATCGCATAGCTTGGGAGTGGTGCGGTTGGCACGCAGAATTGCAGCAAGCAAGCAGCACGCCCGGCTGGCTCGAGGGGCGAGGCTTGCCCTCCCAGCATGCTCAATCAGCCCTGTGGGGCCTCTGGTACCCACCGGGTCATGCGGCACAACGTAGCCGTGCAGCTTTCCTGCACCCGTCACCACAGGTTGAGACGAAGGGTCTCGAGGGCGCAGCTTACATGTCTTGGGAGCCCCCGCCCCTTGGCCGCCCGCCCCCACCCCCCAGCGCGCCGCCCGCGCCGCCGCCGCCGCCCTCCGCGCTCGCCCGCCTGCCGCTGCTGCTGCGGCGCCAGCTGTGGCGG
>NW_014012571.1:3787-18058 GCF_000611645.1 Monoraphidium neglectum
CCTGTGCAGGCGTGGTGCGGAGCGGCGGCGCCGGCGCCTGGGATCCTAACATGCTGCGGCGCGGCCTGGAGTGAAGCTCGGCAGGTGCGTGCTGCACACGCATGCACGGCTTGCAGCAGGCACCCGCACCTGCAACGCGGCCAGGCACTGCCTCGCCTGCCCGCCTTCCCTCTCGCCGCCCTCCCGATTACTGTCTGAATTTCGCACCATCGGACAGCGGGACGCCGCCTCCCCTGCCCAGCACCCAGCCCCAGCCCCTCATTCCGCCGCGTCCCCTGCGCCGCCCCGTGCTGCCCCCCTCCTGTCATATGAAGATACATGCCTGTGTTGGTAGTACAAACGCACATGCACTCGCTCTCTCACTGGCAATCGCACCCACACCCGCAGGCGGTCAATGTGTGCTCAGCGCTGCAGTCGCGCGGCCTCAGCGCCGCAGACGCCGCGCGCGTGCTCGACTCTGGCCTGGCCCTGCGCCTGACGCTCTATGTTTCCGCCGATGACGGCAACAGCAGCAGCAGCAGCAGCAGCAGCAGCGAGGCAACCGCGGACTCGAGCGCCGGAGCTGGCGCCACCGCCGCCGGCCGGCTCGCTGACTTTGCGTTCGGCCTGCAGCTCGACGATGGTCGCTGCGAGCGCTTCTCATTTGAGAGCCACGTGCGCAGCCCGTCCTCTTATTTCTTCTACAGTGGCCGCCGACGGGCCCCGGAGGGCGCCGGCTGGCTGCGGGCCGAGCATCTGGTCGTCAAGTGCCCGCGCGGCTTCCGGCGCGCGTCTGTGCTGCTGCGCGCGCGCGGTGCGGCGGGCGGGGCCGCGGGCGCGGCGCCGGCTGTGAGGTTTGGGTCGGTGGAGCTATATTTTGTGCCGGCCTACGAGCCCTGAGGTTGCGACACTTTACTTTGGGTGAGGGGGTTGAAGGCTGTGACGGGCAATTCTGATTCTGACCTATGACTTGTGTTGGAGTGGCTGCCATGCTCACTTGAAAAGGATTGTGTGTGCGGCACAAGAGGGGTGCCCGACACCCGGACGGCGTCGTTCTGGCAACTTGCCCGCTGCCGCCCACCACCCCTCACTGTCACTCGTACTTGTGGGGCCGCTGCCCACTGTTCTGCGCTCGTGCGCGCCCCCCTTCCATGGCCATGGTGTACTCAGGGGTGGGCCCGTTGTTCTTATATTTGGGGGGGGGCACCTCTGTTGGGCTGGCAAACCAATGAAGCGCTCACAACGAGCGCTTGGTGGCATGTGCCTCACCATGCTGCCTTTGCGAGCAGTAAACAGCTGGGCCGTCTGTACAGAACACAGTGCCACCTTCTCGTCTGTACTATGAGTTTACTGCGCTCAAACCCTACATGCGTCCGGATGCGCTGCTCGACGCATGGCGCCTGCGTGTGCTTTAGGGTGATAGGCGTCTTGCTTGCCGCAGGCCCATGCGCCTGCCAGTGAACGCCGCACCCAGCGCGCATGCACGCGGGTTTGGCCCCTTTCCTGGGGTCTGCTGAAACCGGGAAAACAACATCGATGCACCAACCTAAGCAACAGCATTCCATCAACTGGTCTGCAATGTGCAGGGTTTTGGCCGCATTTATTGGGCCCTGCTGCAATGACAGCGGGCGTTGCCCCGTCAACCGCATGGGTTGCGGGGACAAGCCGCTGCAACAACACTGACCGCTGCCCATCGCCCGCCTCCTTCTGTATCATCACATCGCTCATTGTTACGGCCTGCCGCCCCTTGGCATGCAGTCCCAGCAGCAGCATGCCTCCGGCTCCTTGGTGGCGAGCCACCCATCGGCAGACTTGTAACGCCACCAGGTGGTGAGCTTCAGGTTTGGCAGCCGCGTGAGCGGCGCGATGGTGGCACACCTCTGAATCTTGGGTATGCAATGCAGCTCCAACTCAGGGATCCCCCTGAGGGCGTCCGCGGACCGCTCAGACATTGCGACCTCTGGCCAGCAGCTGTGCGACAAGACGAGGCGCAGCACCCGCAGGCGCGGCAGGGCCCCGATCGCCTTGAACAGCGGCTCTCCCGGCAGATGGTAAGTCACCTGCACCTGCAGCTCCCGCAGCTGCCGCAGCGAGCGCACTGCTCGTGCCCAGGCATCGAAAGAGGTGCAGTGGGCCGTGAACGCGGTGAGGCTGGTTAGGCCTGTCAACGCTGATAGGGCTTCGATTGCGTTTGGTTCCCTCCACGAGCCCCTCTGATGGCTGGAGGGCACGTACATGGCCAGGCGCTCCAGCTGGGTGAGCGTGGCCAGGGCCGGCAGCACGTCCGCTTTCGCGAAGTCTGCGGCGCGGCGGGGGTGCGGGGGTTGGATGCTGCGGCAACCAAGCACGCGCACGCTTGCTGGTTGGTCGTGGTGATGCCCCAAACCCAGCATGATACATGAGCTCGAACGTGCAGAGACACCCACAAAACACAACACACACACACACACACACAAACACACACACACACACACACGCGCGCGCGCGCGCGTGCACATGCACACACATACACACCACACCACCCCCTGCCTTGAGCCCACCCATACGTCTGCCATCCCATGACTCACCGTTCAGCATCACGTCGAGGCTCCGCAGCTGGGACAGGCCAGACAGGCGGCGCAGCTGCTGCGCCGGATACGGCACGGCAAGGCGGGTGTCAAAGGGGGCTGTGTTATCGGGGACCTGCACGCTGCCAGACCCGTCTACCAGCTGCGCCGCTTGCTCGCGCGGGCAGGTTCCGTACAGCTTCAGCACCACCAGCTGGCGCAGGCCGCCGGCCAGCACCCGTAGGTCTGCCCTCTGGTGGTTGCAGTCGCTCAGGTCCAGGCTGGTGAGGCCCGTCAGCCGCGCGAGCGGCGCGACGCTGATCGACCATTCCACCGTCGTCGACAGCTGCAGCCGCCGCAGGTTGCACAGCGGCCGCAGCAGCGCCGCCACGGCGCGGACGCGCCGGTCCCAGGTCGGTGCGCAACAGGGAGCCGCGGCTGCCACGGGTGATATGACGTCCTCCAGTGGGCCATCATCTTCAGTGCTGCATGCCAGGACCGCCGGCTTGGGCGCGCAGGGGAGCCTGCTCAGCGTGAGGCGCGCGGCGCGGATCTGGGGCGCCAGCAGGTCCCGCCACGCCCGGCAGACGGGCAGGGCCGCCCAAAGCCCGGCGGGGCCCAGGTGGGGCTCGAGGGCGTCGAGGATCTGGGGGGAAGATGCGGCAGCACAAGAGCATTGTTGGACGTATCATCTCCCAACAGACGCGTGGCAGGCAATGATCTAGCCTTCACAGGTAAGTTGGGTGAACGGGGAGGCCCCACCAAGGATGTTCATGAGTCTGCAGCGCAGGCGCGGCAAGGCGTTGCCGAGAAAGACAGGTGCGGCGGGCGCCATTCGCATCGGCCTGCCCAGCAACCTGCATCACCATGCTCCAGGCGCCGCGCAGGACGCCAGCGTGCATGCGCACCTCGCATGTAAGCAGGGTGGCGGCGGCGGCGGGCAGCGCTGCGCCCGCGCGGCTTCCGCTCGGCCGCGGGTGCCGCGCGCCTGGTCGTGCTGTTACAATGGCCTCGCAGGGATCGGGCTTGAACCTGGCCCCTGATCGTGTAGTTGACGCCGCTACATCCCTGCCGGCACAGGCCAAGAGCGGGCGAGGCGCGGGCGACAGGTTTGGCACACAGGCTTTGGAACGTCCATGCGAAGCAGATCGCTGCGCTGCCAGCATTTAGGCTGCGGTCGTGTCCAACGCGCCGGACGCACCCGGCCGGTGAGCGCCGCGTCCTCATGGTAAGAACGCGAAGAGGCCTTTGCGAAACTTTTGAATTGCGCAGCTGATCAGTGGCGGGCTGGCGAACAAGATGTGCTCCAGGTTATTATATTGACTCCAAGTACCGTGCATTTCTTGTTGTGGGGTCGCTCATGGTACCGCATCAGGTCGCACACCCTACCGTTGGCGCCAGGTTGGCGCAGGTGGCGGCGGCGAGCAGGCGGTGAGGCACCTTGTCAAACGAGCGGATGGTGATGCGCCAGATCTTGTCAACGTTGCAGCCAAGCCAGACAGGCATGAACCTGGACGCCACAACTTGCTGCGCTGCATGCCACCGTTGTCACCGGACGTTTCTGTGTGTGCACGTGGCGCCGACTTGACTTTGATTGACCTGGTACCTGCAACACCGCCTGCACCGTGCTGTCACTGATGGACACATGTGTACACACTGCCGAAAAGGTGTGACCCCATTGCATTGCACAAGCAGTGAAGCGATGGCGGCCAATTTGGGAGCGGTCGCTCAAAGCACACCGACGCCTGCTTGTGCCTGCTGCATCCTGCAGGATGCAAGCCTCTTTCAGCTGACATAGACTTGCGGCAGGTGGTAGCTCCAGCTTCAGGACAGCGGCTACAGCATATGGTGTGTCCGAGGCTACCAAAGCAGTTCTGAATCTTTTGTTTGTATATACTGTAGGAAATATTCAGCAAGTTTGGGAAGCTCCATCCGCCGCGAGACGTAGCGCTGCCTTGCTTGCCCGCACACCCCCAGGACAGCTGGACCTTGTCCTTGGGCTGTGCGTCAGTGCCTCACGCGGCTTTCCCTCCCAGTTTTCTGGACACCGAATGACACTTGCCCTCTTCACAGTTCAAACGCACACTCACCAGCTCAATCACTCACTTACGACCGCAACCTCTCGGCAGCAGGAACTGCAGTCGCGCGGCCTCAGTGCCGCGGATGCATGCTCGACTCCGGCATGACCCTGCGCCTGACGCTCTCTGTTTCCGCCAACGGCGGCGGCGGCGGCGGCAGCAGCAGCAGCAGCAGCAGCAGCAGCAGCAGCAGCAGCGCCGGCGGCGGCGAGGCAGCCGCGGACTCGAGTGTCGGAGCTGGCGCCACAGCTGCCAGCCGGCTTGCCGACTTTAACTTTGGCCTGCAGCGCGACGATGGCCGCTGCAAGCGCTTTTCATTCAAGAGCCACGTGCGCAGCCCGTCCTCTTACTTCTTCTACTGCGGCCGCCGCCGCGCCCCGGAGGGCGCCGGCTGGCTGCGGACCGAGCACGAGGTCGCCGCGTGCCCGCAGGGCTTCCGGCGCGCGTCTGTGCTGCTGCGTGCGCGCGGCGCTGCCGGCGGCGGCGCGGGCTGTGAGGTTTGGGTCGGTAGAGGTGTGTTTTGTGCCGGCCTATGAGCCTTGTGGTTGAGACACTTCACTTGAGTACAGTAGAGGGGGTTTAAGGCCGTGAGGGGCAATTTAGATTCTAACCTTCGACTTGCGTGGGAGTGGCTGCCACTCTAGCTGACAAGAAAAGTGCGTGCGGCACTCGAAGTTTGCCTGACACCCGCACGGCGTTGTTCTGGCAAGGTGCCTGCAGCGCCCACCACCCCTCACTGTCACTCGTACTTGGGGCCGCTGCCCACTGTTCTGCGCTCCTGCGCGCCCCCTTCCATGGGTGTACTTAGGGACGGCCCCATTGTTTGCATGTTTTTGGGGGAGGCACCTCTGTTGGGCTGGCAAACCATGGAAGCGCTTGGTGGCATGTGCCTCACAATCGATGCTGCCTTTGCGAGCATCGCCGGGCCAGGCCATCTGTACAGCAATGCCGCCGCGCCACCTTCTGGTCTGTACAATGATTTTACCGCGCCTCAATGCTACGTGCGTCCCGATGCACTGCTTGACGCATAGCGCCTGCGTGTGCTGCAGGGTGATAGGCGTTGTGCCGCAGGCTCACGAGCCTGCCCGCCGCGCCCAGCGCGCATGCACGCTGGGTTGGCCACCTTTCCTAGGGTCCGCTGAAACCAGGAAAACAACATGCACAATGCCAAGCAACAGCAATTAATCAACCGCTCTGCAATGTGCAGGGCGTCGGCCGCATTTATTGGGCCCTGCTGCAATGAAAGCGAACGTCGCCCTGTCAACCGCGTGGGTTTCGGCCAACAAGCCGCTGCAACCAGACTTGTTCCTGCCCATCGCCCGCCTCCTTCTGTATCAACGCATCCTTTGTCATATTGGCGGCTCGCCGCCCCTTGGCATGCAGTCCCAGCAGCAGCATGGCCCCGGCCCCGCGGTGGACAGCCACCTGCGGGCTGGATCGTGAGTCCACCAGGTCATGAGCTTCAAATTTGGCAGCCGCATGAGCGCCGCGATGTGGGCGCACCTCTGAATCTTGGGAATGAAATGCAGCTCGAAATGAGGGACCCCCCTGAGGGCGTCCGCAGATTGCTCGGAGACGGCGAGCTCTGGCCAGCAACAGTGCCAGAGGACGAGGCGCAGCGTCCGCAGGAGCGGCAGGCCCCCGATTGCCTCAAATAGCGGCTCCCCAGGCAGATGTAAACTCAGCTGCACATGCAGCTCCCGCAGCTGCCGCAGCGAGCGCACGACGCGCGCCCAGGCATCAAAAGTGCTGCTGAGGTCCACAAACGCGGTGAGGCTGGTTAGGCCCGTCAGCGCTGACAGGGCGCCAATCGCGTTGGGCTCTCGCCACGAGCCGCTTTGGTGGCCACCGCACACGTACATGGCCAGGCGCTCCAGCTGTGTAAGCGTGGCCAGGGCCGGCAGTGTGTCCGCTCTGGCGTGGTCTGCAGCGCGCCCGGGGTGCAGAGATTGGGCGCCGCGACAATCAAGCAAGCGTAAGTCGCTGGTGGGTTATGCCGACCGCTGGCAGGCCCAGCGCAGCTGCAGCCTGGTACATGAGCTCACTCACGCATACACACACACACACGTAGATACGCGCTAAGATACACAAATACATAATGCAAACATCTCAATATCCCCTGCCTCGAGCGCGCCCTTTGCACCTGCGCGTGCCCACCCATGACTCACCGTTCAGCATCACATCGAGGCTCCGCAGCTGGGAGAGGCCAGACAGGCGGCGCAGCTGCTGAGCCGGGTACGGCACGGCGGCGCACATGTCGAAGCGAGCTGTGCAATCGGGGACGCGCACGCTGCCAGACCCGTCTGCGAATTGCACCGTTCGCTCGCGCACGCAGCAGGTTCCGTACAGCTTCAGCACCGCCAGCTGGCGCAGGGCGCTGGCCAGCAACCCCAGGTCTGCCCTCTGGTGGTTGCAGTTACTCAGGTCGAGGCTGGTGAGGGCCGTCAGCCACGCGAGCGGCGCGACGCTGACCGTTTCCCCGAGCGTCGCCGACAGCTGCAGCCGCCGCAGGTTGCACAGCGGCCGCAGCAGTGCTGCGACGGCACGGACGCGGCGGTCCCAGATCGCTTCGCGCTGCGGCCCCGCGGCTGCCGCCGCGACGTCCTCAAGTGGGCCGTCGTCGTCACTGCCGCACGCCAGAGCCACCGGCTTGGGCACTCGGGGGGCGCCTTCCAGCGTGAGGCGCGCGGCGCGGATCTGGGGCCGCAGCAGCTCACGCCACGCCCGGCACACGTGCAGGGCCGCCCACACCCCGGCGGGGCCCAGGTGGGGCGCGAGGGCGTCGAGGATCTGGGGGGAGGATGTGGCAGTGCAAGAGCATAGTTGGACTCAGCATCCCCCAACAGGCGCGTGGCAGGCGTCGATCTAGCCCCTACAGGTGAAATTAGGTGGACGGGGAGGGCCCATCAGGTAGTTCGTGAGTACTTGTTCTGGTGCTTTTGCTGAGGATTGCGCAGCGGGCGCCGTTGCCATTGGCCTCCCCAGCAACCTGCAATACTGTGACCATGCTCCAGGCGCGTGCAGGGTGCCAGCCCGCATGCGCACCTCGCGTGTAAGCAGGGCAGCGGCGGCGGCGGGCGGCGCGGCACCCCTTGGGTGCGCCGCGCGGCTTCTGCGCGGCCGCGAGTCTCGGGCCCCTGTTTGTGCTGGCACGGTGGCCTCGCAGGCATTGGGCTTGAACCTGGCCCCTGATCGTGTACAAGACACGGCAAGGTCCCTGCCGGCATAGACCAAGAGCGGGCGAGGCGCGCGCGACAGGCTCAGTGCAGAGTGAGGTTTCGGAAAGTCTACGCGATGCAGATTGCTGCGCTGTGGAAGCCAGGATACGTTTGTGTCCAATTCAGTGAGCTCACCCGGCCAAGGAGGCCCGCGTCCTCATGTTGGGAGCGCGAGGAGGCCTTTGCAAAACGTTTGAACTGCGGACGTGATCTGTGGCTGGCTGCTGCATAAACTACCGGTACATTTGATGACAGGTTTCTCATTGTGGGCTCGCACACCGTACCGGTACCGAAGTTGGCGCAGGTGGCAAACCTGCCGCGCCCGAGGCCCCGAGCAGATGGTGCGCCAGATCCCAGTGGCTAGATCACGCCAACCAGCCATACCAAACCAGCATGAATCAGGACGCTTTAACCTGCTGGATTGCATGCCATGTCACCTTTCATAACAGGGTGTTTCCATGTTCAGTGCCGCCCTGACTCCGATTGACTTGCAACACCGCTTGCACCCTGGCTGCAAATGCCCGCACTTGAATCATGTGCGTGTGATGGGCGCAATCTCGCCACGTTTTCAGGGCAAGCTGGGCGGTTGCTGCAACCACCGGCCTGAAGTTGGACTATCGGCCAGGGCTGTTTCTTGCACAGCACTCCGCACTGGCTGAGCATGTGCGCCTGTGGAGAGCAGTTGGAGCTGGGTAGGCAGGGGCGTCACGAACCCTGCCAGGTACACTGGTCACGTCTCCGCGCTCTTACGCACCAAAACCCCACCTTTGCACTCGCTCATGTCATATAAAGCATGAATCTCAACCTGCTGCGTTGTTGAGTTCCTCATACAATTTCAAGCCTCCATTCAGTGTACAGGCAGCTATGCAGCAGGGAACCCCCCATCCACTTCGAATGTGTTTGAGCGCTTTGCTGCTTGTCGCACACTTGGCACTCGAAGCCCCCTGTGACACGGTGACAGTTGACTACGAATCCAAGGTGACGCCAGGACTGGATTGCATGGATTACGGAACGGGCTGCAATTCCACCGGCCGCTGCCCACTGCCCGCCTCTTGCCAAGTGCTGTAACAACACATGCTCATCGTGACGGCTCGCCGGCCTTCTGCATGCAGTCTCAGCAGCAGCATGGCCCCGCCCCCGTGGTGGGGAGCCACCTAAACGACCTGCAACCCCACCTGGTGGTGAGCTTCTTACTTTGGCAGCTGTATGTGTGAGCGCCGCGATGGTGACGCACGTCTGAACCTTGGGCATGCAATGCACGCAATGCAAGATCAGGGATGCCCCCTGAGGCCGTCCGAGGACAAAATCAACTGCGAAGTTGCACACAGCCAATCATCACTTTCAGGTGATCTGAGGATCACTTGGGTGATCTGAGGATCACTTGGGTGGCGTGGCTCAAGGCCCAGGAGCTGGTGCGTGCGTATGTCTTTGGGGGAGGGGTAGGCCCTCACAACCAGAAGGCCGGCAGCATATCACTACTCTCCCACCTAGCCAAACACCCCTCCATGTCAATCATCCGTTGGGGCGCATTTCCAGCAGCAGCACGCCCCTGGCCCCTTGGTCGCGCGCCAGCTCCCCAACGACCTCCACCAAACTGTCAGCCGGAGGTTGGGCAGCTGCATAAGGCGTGTGACGCTGGAGCACTCCCTGATATTGGGCTGGATAAGCAGCTTAAGTTGAGGGATACCCCTGAGGGCGTCTGCTGACCGCTCTGATGCGTCGCGGCGCCCAACTTCATAGAAGTACGGCGCCACACAGAAGACCAGGCGCAGCGCCCGCAGGCGCGGCAGGCCCTCAATCGCCGCAAACAGCGGCTCCCCTGGCAGAGTTTTGTCAATGTGCATCTGCAGCTCCAGCAGCGCGCTCAACGAGCCCAAAACCTGCGCCCACGCATCAAAGGCGTCACCGCGGGCCCCAAACGCAACAAGGCTGGTCAGGCCCGTCAGCGCAGCGAGGGCGCCAACTGCGCCTGGTGCACACCATGAGTTTGTGTGTGGGTCAAAGGGCACAAAGGGTGTACACGCCCAGGTGATGCAGCTGGGTGAGCATGGCCAGGGCCGGCAGAGCGTCCTCTTTGCAATCGTCTGCGGTGCGTCGGGGGTTGCATGGCATGGGTGCTGCAGCGACCACGCATGCACATACAGAAAATGCGAGCCATTGAAGCCGGTGGCAGCAGGCTCCCAGCCAGCAGCTAGGGCGCCCCAGTGCAACCACATGCTCAATCGCGTGTGCAAACATACCCGTTGTACACACGAGCACGTGGGTGGGTACACACACACGCACGCACGCACGCACGCGCGCACGCGCGCACACACACACACACACATACACACACACACACACACGGCACCGTCCCCTGCCTTGAGCCCTGCTGAAACCACGGCAGCCCTCCCATGACTCACCGTTCAGCATAATGTCGAGGCTCCGCAGCTGGGAGAGGCGAGACAGGCTCCGCAGCTCTTCCGGCGGGTACGTACCGCTTGGCCTTGTGCAGGACGGACTCTGAGTAGACGGAAACGCGCACGCTGCCAGAACCGTCCAACAGCTGCGCCGCTTGCTTGCGCGGGCAGCTTAGATACAGCTTCAGCACCGCCAGCTGGCGCAGGCCGCTGGCCAGCACCCGTAGGTCTGCCCTCTGGTGGTTGCAGTCGCTCAGGTCCAGGCTGGTGAGGTCCGTCAGCCACGCGAGCGGCGCGACGCTGACCGTCTCCCAGTGGGACGTTGACAGCTGCAGCCGCCGCAGGTTGCACAGCGGCCGCAGCAGCGCCGCCACGGCGCGGACGCGCCGGTCCCATGTGGGTGCCCGTGACCCCGCCTCAGCCGCCGCCGCTGCCACGACGTCCTCCAGAGGGCCGTCGTCTTCGGCGGCGAACGCCAAGACTGCCGGCTTGGGGGCGCTGGCGCCGCCTCTCAGCGTGAGGCGCGCGGCGCGGATCTGGGGCCCCAGCAGCTCACGCCACGCCCGGCACACGGGCAGGGCCGCCCAAAGCCCGGCGGGGCCCAGATGGGGCGCAAGGGCGTCGAGGATCTGGGGGGAGGATGTGGCAGTGCAGGAGCATTGTTGGACACAGCAGTGCCCGGGAGTTGCGTGGCAGGCGGGACCTAGCTAGTCTCTACAGGTAGAATGGGGCGGAAATGGGGTGGGCAGGGCCCAACGAGGTTATTATAAATGCTTTGCGCGCAGGCGCAGCAAGGCGCTGACAAGGCCTCCTCGGCCTTCCGACCGCGCGTCCGGCGCCACCTGCATCGGCCTGCCCAGCGACGTGCGATTATGCGACCATCTTCCACGCGACAGAAGCATGCCAGAGTGCATGCGCACCTCATGCGTGAACAGGGCAGCGGTGGGTGGTGCGGCGCCCCTTGGGTGCAAAGCGTGGCTGCTGTTTGGGCGCAATTCTTGAGCCTCTGGTTGTGCTGTCACGTTGGCCTCACAGGCATTGGGCTTGAACCTGGCCCCCGACCGTGTAGTAGACGCCGCAAGGGCCCTGCGGGCATGGACCAGGAGGGGCGAGGCCGCGAGACATGTTGGCACCGAGGTTTCGGAAAGTTCGCGCGAAGCAGATCGCTGCGCTGTTGCAGACAAGGTCACGATTGTGCTCATTGCGGTGAGCTCACTCGGCCAGGGAGCTCCGCGTCCTCATGGTGGCTTTGCGAGGAGGCCTTGGCAGTTGAATCATTGAAGTGTGCAGTTGATCTGTGGATGGCTGCCGCACACATTTTGGACAATTCTGTGCTCTACAATCGTAGGTATGGGTGACAAGAATCGCAATATTGGGGGCATATTGTATGTTGGTATGGGTGTCGGCGGCAACGAGCAGACGGTGATGCGCCTGAGCGAAGCTGTGCCGACGTCAGCCCGCAGGCACAGCTCCCTTGCCAGCAGCTGCGCAGTCGCGCCAGGGCGGTGCAGGAGTGCACGCAGACCTTTTTCTTGGTTAGTTCGGGGCGGGGGGTGCGGGCGCGTGCCGGGTCACAATAGCATGACAGAACTTTGCGGCAGGTGATGTTTCCAGGTACACGACGACCGGAAAAGCCTGTGGTATGCCCGACGTCATTGAAGCATTGCTGAGTCTGTTTGCGAGAAGTTCCGCCGGATGTCCGCCGCGACTGACGGCGCTGGTGGGTGCAGTGGCCCAAGTGGTGTACACTCAGCAAGGGCTCGAGACTCTGTACGTCCAGCGCGCAATCGCATGCGCATGAGGCGTCGGCATGGGCGCCAATCCGCCATGCGCACGGCACTGGGGGGGGTGGCAGCCACCACTGCCGCCCTGGAGTGGGACGACGGGCCAGGGCTGTTGCGTGCGCGAAACTCCACTTCAGCTCTGCATGTGCGCCTGGGGGGAGCGGTCAAAGCTGGGTAGGCAGCGCCACCACCCAACCCGCCAGGCCGACACCCTCACAGCATAAGCATGGAATTAACCTGGCGCAGTGTCAAGTTCCTCGTGAAGTTTAAGCCGTTGATTGCTATGTGCTGTGGTGATATCATTTGTAAGTTGATCCGCTGGCTGGTTGACGCCGGGACGGGCCCAAGGTATTGCGAACGTGTCTGCGGTCACCGTGACGACACGCAGTGACCCAGTTACCTTTGATCCTCCGCACCGCAAAAAAGCACCACCCAAGGCGAATTTCGCCTTTCCTTCAATGACAATGCGGTTTGCTGTATGTAAGCGCTCTGATCAGCGGTCATATATCCGGTTCTGGATCTGGCGTGAGCACGGATCACAGGTGCAGCGCGAGTTTACACCGTGCAATCCGCGGGATGCTCGATTTACCGGGATGTGCGGCATTCAAACATTAATCCTTGGCAGCCATGGCACCAGCTGACCGGCTCCACCCCGCAACCCGTGCCGAATCACTCGCCACTTTGCGCGCCTGTCGCAACTGCGTGGCGCCCCGCTGCGCTCACTGTGCTGCCGCCCTCACTGTGCTGCCGGAAGCTGACCGCCTGCCCGTGGATGTGGCCGCCTCCTCTCGCACGCGATCCAGCACACTTGCGGGTGCGTCGTCTCCTGCTCATGCACCCGCCCACATTCCCTCCCCCCCTTGGAATTGCCATGACACCCCCGCCAGACCCAACGCTTCCCTGGGCAACGACGCGGCGGCGACGACAGCGGCCTCCCGCCGCCTTCCCAGCAGCTTCCCAGCAGCTGCCGCCATGGCAGGTGCGATCAAGCCGTTCAAGGTGGCCGTACCTGACGAGGAGCTGGCCTATCTGAAGGAGCGACTGGCCACGACCCGCTACCCCGACATCCTGTCAGACATACGGCCCTGGCAAGATGGCACAGATCTGGAATACTTCAAGGTTTGGGGGCACTCCATGTTGCTGCATGTGATTGTGGTCTGTGTTTGCTTTGGAGGGCGTGGCACCACCCGGGCACCTTCTGCCGTGTGCGTGAGTCACCGGCTCGCACCCCGCCGGCCGCGGGCAACGCATGCGCATATGGCAATGCGGGCGCCAGGAAACAGCGCCGGCAGCTGCGACTCACCCGCTCGCACACCTGCGCCTCCACGGCGAGCACTGGCAGCCAAAGCACCCAACGTCTGACATCCAGCCACCAAAACGCCCCACTGAAATCAAGTCATCTCGGCCCCGGATGTTGCTCGCACCTCTAACATCTAAAAACCCTTATGTGGAACGCCACACCCTCGCGGGACCCCCAGGGTTTTGTCGAGTACTGGCGCACCGCCTACGACTGGCGCGCCTGGGAGGCGCGGCTCAACGCGTTCAGCCAGTACACCTCGACCATCCAGGCAGGCCGGGGCCGGGCGGCTGCGTGCACGGCTTCGCCCCTGCGACAGTTTGCGTATTGCTTGTGCCTCATTCCGGGGCCGGCCCCACAACCGGCCCCGCCTGCCGGGAGCTCACGGTGTGGCGCTGCCGCTCCCGATGGCGGCGCGGCCTCGCTCCAAAGCTCCGGGGCTGGGTGTTGGGTGTTTACAGCGCCAGCAGCCTCGCGCAGGTGCATTTTTGTGCGGCTGCGCTGGCCCTGTCCCTCGTCGGCCCCTGTTGTTGTGCCATAGCAAGGATTGATCGGCCCTTGCAGCCGCCGTCGCCGGCACTCCCCGCTCCTCAACCGCTCTGCCCGTCCCCGCCCCCAAAGCCTGCCCATCCTTGACGGAATCGCCTGACAGTCATCCAACGAACGGACCGCCATCCTTTCCAGCGACTGCCACTCTTTCACTTGACTGCCAACCCTTCGATTGACAATTTCACTTGGTGTTCGTTTGATCGACTCTACCCTAGCCCCCCCCCCCGCCAAACCCCATAGGGCATAGAGCTTCACTTTGTCCACGAGCCCTCGCCAAAGCCGGGCGCCATCCCCCTGCTGCTGCTGCATGGCTGGCCCGGCTCCTACTTTGAGTTTTACAAGGCGCTGCCCCTGCTGCAGGCGGGCGGGCGGTTCCACATCGTCGTGCCCTCGCTGCCTGGTGAGGGGGGGAGGACGGGTG
>NW_014012570.1:0-17182 GCF_000611645.1 Monoraphidium neglectum
GGGTTGGCATCAGGCGCGGCGGCGGGGCAGGGCAGGCCGCAAGGCAAGGGACACTGGAGGGGGCCGGCGTGGGGATCAGAACTGTCACAGCCGCGATCAGCGACCTCATGCACATGGTCACCCCGTGCAAACACCGGCTCTGCATGTGAGCACAGGGGTTTGCGCCGCCGCCTCTTGCTGGCTTACTTATGCTCAATCCCATGTGCCCCAAGCCGCAGCCCCGCTCACCTGAAGTAACTCCTGGCCAGCGCTTCGGGCAGCGGCTCAGTCACCACCCGGCCACGCACACCCCCGGCCGCGTCCCCGCCACCGCCAAAGCCGGCCCCGCCGGCCCCGCCGGCCCCTGCGGCCACGAGCCCTGTCGCTGGCGCCAGCAGCGTCCCCCCTGGCAGGTACTCCATCACCATTATAATCAGCTTCGGGTCCAGTGGGTCAAACACGACCTCGCGTAGTTTGACCACGTTGGGGTGGTTGAGGCGCTTCATCACCGCCATCTCCCGCACCAGATCGGTGAGCGCAGGGTCGGGCAGCGAAGACAGCATTGTTGGAAGGGGGGCTGGCTGCTGCGGCTGGTGCGACGGCGGTTGCTGCTGCTGCTGCGGCTGCTGCAGTGGCACTTGTTGATGTTGCTGCAGCGGCGGCGGGTGGTGGTGGTGCTGCTGCTGCTGTTGCTGTTGCGGCAGCGGCTGCTGCTGCTCGCCGCGGCCCTGCGAAATCTTGACCCAGACTTGCTGTTGCGTAAGAGGCGAGTGTTGGGGTGATGGCGGCTGCTGCTGTGCTTGCTGGGTCTCTGTTGCACTACTTTGCAATTCTTCGCATGTTGTCTGCTTTGCCATTGACTTTGATTCACCTGCTGCTGCTGCTGCTGCTGCTGCTGCTGCTGCTGCTGCTGCTGCTGCTGGTGCGTCCGCTGCAAGACCTGTGGACACAGCCGATGCGTCACAAGTCGGAGCGGTGCTTGTGGCCTCTGGCGTAGCGCCCTGCGTCTGCGCCTGGGGCTGCGCGTGCAGCTGAGAACCGCCCAGGCCCCGCCGGCTCGGCCCACTAGCAAGCGGGGCCGGCACCTGCGCCGCCACCAGCGA
The DNA here is from genome assembly GCF_000611645.1 of Monoraphidium neglectum. Classification (NCBI taxonomy): domain Eukaryota; kingdom Viridiplantae; phylum Chlorophyta; class Chlorophyceae; order Sphaeropleales; family Selenastraceae; genus Monoraphidium; species Monoraphidium neglectum. The sequence continues at coordinate 1,083 of NW_014012570.1, forward strand.
CGCGGCCCGGCTCGCGGCCGCTGTGCCGGACAGCAGCGACGGCGCCGCGCGGCTCGGCGCGGCGCTCAGCGCGCGGGGCGTGACGGAAGGCGAAGCGAAGCTGGAGCTCCCGCCCGAGCCGGCGCGCGGCAGCGCGGCTCCCGCCGCTGCGGCCGCCCAATTGCTGCTGAAGCTCTGGCCCGCCGCCAGCGCCGCCACCGGGCCGGACCCGCCGCTGGCCGCCGCCAGCGGCGCCCACGCGCCGGACAGCCCGGGCAAGTCGAGGCTCATGCTCATGGTGCGGTTGCGGCCTGGGTGCAGGCCCCGCCGCCGGTGGACGACCTGCGAGCAGGCAGCGGCAGCCGCGGAGCTCATGTTAACCACCCTTGCCCCAGGGGCCGGGAGTGGCGCAGCACGTGCGCACACCAAGCCGCCGGGCCAACAGCAGGGCTTTGTACTGGACTCGCTTTCATGCAGCACCAGGGGCTGCATGCAAACATGCGGCCGCACAGCAATTCGTTGCACCCAGGCCGTGCACGCAGCAAAGGGGCCGCGTGCACACGCCTGCAGTGCCCGATTGCATGCGCATGCATGCAGACGCGGTTGAGCGCATGCATGCAGGTGCATGCGACAGCAGCGCCCGCATCAAGCGCTGCGCACTTTCATGGCATAGACAGTGTCATCTTCCGTGCTGTAAACCAGCTTGACTGCGCCGTGCGCGCCGCGCCCCAGGTCGCGTATCAGCAGGTACTGGTTCACAAAAACGTGGCCCTGAGGGTGCATTGTGGTACATCATTTTACCGAGGCATGTGTTGGGGTTCAACAATACGATAGGGGATGGGAGGTGAGGCGCGGTATAAGGCGCAATGGCGGATTGAGTGCATCATTGGTTGCTATGGGCTTGCAGGGTCAGACAGCTACCGTGCGCCTGCTTCGCACCTTGAGCCGGTCGACCACCATTTTTGGGGTCTCTTTGACCTCCGGCAGGGGCGAGGGCGCAGCCGGCGGTGTCGCCTCGCCGTTTGGATGCAACCCATGCCGCGGTGTTGTGCGCACGCTGAGCGGTGGTGGCGTGCCCGATGAGCCAGCCTTTGCCTGCAGCTGCAGGCGGCTACGGTTTCGGGGCGTGCCCGACTGGCTCGGCCCAGGGGAGGGAGTGCCTGGCGCAGGTTGTAAGGGGGAGATAGATACGACGCTAGGTGGTGGGTCACGCTGCAGCGTGGCGGTACCGCTCCAGTCACCTGGTCCGCCGCCACTTCGATCGTCACTCACCAGCATTGTAGGCACTATGTTGTCCTTCTCTGTCGACATTCAGCCCCTCCCTGCTGCCCAGGGAGGGGCTGACGGTGAGGTCGACAAAGCTGCCACCAGTCGACCTGCTGCATAGTGGTGGCTGTAAGTGCCAGGATCTCGCTATCAAGCAGAATCATATCATGCGCATTGGTATATCACCTTTCGACGACACTCGCAGCAGCCTTTGAGAGCGATCTGCCCTCCAGACAGGACGCCCCGCACCCAATCTTGACTCTGTACGCGTCTTTGTGTCTTTTATACTCCTCTCGGGCTGCAGAAATCCATACGCCACAGAGCCCAACGGGTCAACTTTCAAATGCTTGACCTGGCATTGTGATCAGGAGAGTACGGTAGTGTATGTCGACATATGAAACGAAGACTTGCGTTTGTGATGTGTGTTGGTGTCCTGGAAAATCTAGTGCTTGATGATCTTTGTGGCTGGCACGGAGCAAGTGACTCCTTGCACTGCCTGATTTTTGTGCGATGCTATCAGTACTGTGCGTCTGTGCCCCTGCCTAAATGCTTCGGCGCCGAAGAATGCGAGCTCTCAAGCGGACGTGTGGCCGGGTTACACATAGTCCAAGACCTCCTCCTCCGTAAAGTGGTAGGCCTCATTGCAGAGCTCGCAGCGCACCTGACGGGGATTGTGGGTGCCCCAAGTACAGTCAAGGTGCGGTGTGTGCTGCATCATGGCATCCCACGTTCATCTGTACAGCGACCCTTCAAACCATATGCTCAACAGTCAGCAGCGCAAGAGGCCCAGGCAGCCGCGTCTCTTGGCAGGCACGCCCCAGTCGCTGAAGCACGTGACCCGGCCTGACCGTCTGCCTGCGCCTGCCCAATGCCGCCCCCCCTCCCCGCCTGGCCGATAGCACCCCTAGGGGCGTCGCGGGGCTCACCTCGATCTTGCCCTGCTCCTCAATGATGGAGCGCACCTCTTTGGGCCCCAGCGACGCCACCGCCCGCTTCATCCGGTCCTTGAGGGCGTCCGCCTCACAGGGGCCGTACCTTTAAGGAGCGGGGGCGAGGGCGTGCGTGTGGGCGTCGGCAGAAGCCAAAGCGACAGCACCCAACTGAGAAGAGAAGGCCCGGGCTTCCCCTCCAACGCCCAAAAATTTGAATGGGATGGAGGAAGCTTGCCTTTGCCAACATGCAGCAGGCGTCATGGCATGAGCGGTGGGCGCCGTGCACCACTTCGCCGCGGGTGGGTGCGCAAGATCCCCTGCCTTCTCAACCGCATCGCGCAACCAAACAAGCTCCTGCGCCCATGCCACAACAGGGCGAGGTTGTCTCCCCTAAAAACCGCGCCACCCACTTGGGCGTGATGGCCAGAGGCGCCCCCGCCGTGCCGATGCCGTCCAGAATCCGGTCCGTGATGTCCTGCGGCGTGGCCCCGCTCTGCAGCAGCTTGGTCACGCTGGGCAGGCTCGACAGGTTCTTCTCGAGCTGCTCCAGCGTCTCCTCTGAGCAAAACGGCAGCACCTGGACGTGCGTGCGGCAAGCCAAGAGGCGAGGCAGGGTGAGGCGGGCGTTGGCAGCGGCAACGACCGCCGGCGGCAGAGCATCTGCCTGGCCTTTCCATGATCGAGCCCCTGCGCGCATGCCGCATGCTAGCCAGGCAGAACCTGAGCAGCCGCTACGCCCCGGTGCGCATGCGCGCCCCCTGCAAGCTTTGCATCGCAGCTCCGGCAAGCTCCGCAGCGACGGCACCTGCACTAGATAGCCGCCCGCCGCGTTGACGCTGCAGTCCCGGTTGATGGCGACGCCCAGCGCCAGCGCACTGTTTGTCTGTTCGCTCTCGGCCTGCGAGAGGCGCGCGTCAGAAGGCCGGCGAGCAGGCGTTGAGGCGCTGCTAGCGCTCGCGCAGCCCGACCTGTGGCCGAGCTCCAGCCAACCGCGGCCGAAGGCGGGCGCCTGGCCACGCCCGATGCTCACGTGGCCGCAAGACAGCTGCTGCGAAGCTTCCAATGCTGGGTTGTTGCCTGCGTCGGATTCCGACGGAGAATCGTAGCCCAAATCCATGCACACGTGATATTTTCCCTTTTCACCACTGCCGTTTGCTGCTGGGCACCGGCCGTGCGTCGCCCTGATGGCGTGCAGCGCACCATGTAAGTGGCGAGGTCCTCCGCAATCTCCCCCGAGACGATCTTGACCATCCCGGTGTACGGCTGAGGCTGCAGCGGGTGAGATCTGACCACAGACAGCACGCCTGCAGCAGGCGCAGGCGCAACAGTTGGTGGGGGTTCACCGGTCAGACTGCCGCGCGACATGATATTTCTACTCAACGATGCGTCGATGACGGCAGCATGCAGCAACGCCACAACATATGCCCTCGCTCTCAGAAGTTTCAAAGTCCCCAGGATGCCCTCGCTCTTGAGGATTTCGGAGTCCCCAAGGACTGCCCCCTCACCTTCCCCCACTGCATCGCCGACCGCCAGCTTGCCGTCAGGCCGCAGCGGCGGGTCCGCGTTGCTGTTGCCGACCTTGCCCTTCACGTGCCCCCTGGTGTCTGCGATCGCAAACACGCCGCCCAGCACGCCATCGCCCTTGAAGCTGACCTGTACTGCCTCGTCGTCCTTGCGGAAGCTGGCCATCAGCAGCGCACCCATGAGGGTGCGGCCGAGCGCCGCGGTCGCGGTGGGCGCCGTGCTGTGGCGGCGCTTGGCGTCGGCGACCAGGTTGGTGCCGTCGACGGCCAGCACGGCGACCTCGCCCAGTTGAGAGAGGCTGTGGCGGAGCCGACAAGAGGGACAAGGGCGGGCTGGGTGCGACGGCTGTGGGCGCGCTTCGGAACATCAGGTGTGCCTCGCGCCACACACCCACTGCTTTTGTGGCGCCACGGGCGGTCGGGCATGCAGTGACCCCGCCGCCATGCACGCATGCAATTCGAATACTGTGTACAATCACCTAAGAGCTGTTCGCATTGAATGGGCCGCACCTTCGAAGAAGCACGTCCTCCTTGGCCGCTGCCTGCACAGACACAGCCCTAGGGCGCGCCAATGAGGCACTTCGGCTTAATACATTTCCACTGCTGCGTGTAAGGCGCAGGCTGCGCTGCAAGCAGTGTGCCATTGATGAATGTGTGGTGTGTGCAATGCTGGCAGTGAATGCAACGCAGTGCGAAATACTTGACAACTTGATAGCTTGGACGATATGTGTCGACAGCTAGGTGCACGCCACGAGCATGTGCACCCGTGCGTTGTGAACACCAGCGGGTGGTAATGCAGCTGCGGCCACGGTTTGCCCAAGCGCAAGGGTCCCCATGCGCGTGACTGGTGTTCAATGCTATCAAGTTTGTTGATAAACTTGATGACAATCATCGGTTGGCCCTAGGTCGGATCACAACACCCCAGATCGCTTGTTGACCTGCAGCTCGTGCTGCTTGACTGCCTTATGGCTGAAAGAGCAGCGGACCATGGAAGCCCAATGAAGCAACAAGGCGGGTACTTGAAACAAACAGACTGGTGGGGACTTGCATGCCAGCCAGCTGCAATGCAAGCGGCGCGGCGCTGCAGCATGCGAACGGGTCGCAGAGTGCTTGCCGCCGCCGACACGCACACTGGCTTGGACGGCGCCCTGCTGCCCAGCATGCTTGAAAACTCGCAGTCAAATGCGCAGGTTGACCCACGCGCCCCGCCGTGACGCTCCACCCCCTCCATCCCACGCACGCGCCGCAGCGGGCTCCGCCGCCAAGGCGCGGTCGGCGTACGACCAGCTGAAGCAGCAAGTGCGCGACATCAAGGCGGAGCAGAGAGAGGTCCACCAGGCCAAGGTCTCAGAGCGCGAGGTGAGGGTTGCCCAGCTGCTGCAATGCAGGCGTCCGACCCGCATACGTAAGGGGGCACGGAGCACGCTTGCAGCGCCGTGGGGTGCTGGCGGCTGTGGTGTCGAGGCCCTGCCGCCTGCTGGATGTTTGCGTCGCCGCTGCTTTCCGGGCAGCTGCCGCGCGCGCCGCTCCATTGCGGCGTGGTGCATGGCAGCTGGAGCGGCGGCAGCAGCGGCACGCATGCAGCCCGGCGCGTGGGCGCCGCGCGCCCAGCTGACAGTCGCAGCTGCCTCCCCGACCCGCAGGCCCGGGCCGCCGCGGTCGCAGAGCTGTGCCAGGGGTACGAGGCGCGGCTGGATGACGAGCGCCGGGCCAACGCCGCCCTGTCGGCGCGGCTAAAGGAGGCCCTGGACCGCTCGGCGAAGATGCGGGGCCACGCGGAGAAGGAGCGGCGCGCGCTGCAGCTGCAGGTCGAGAAGCTGCAGGCGGCGGCGGACGCGGGCGCGCGCGCAGCAGAGGCGCGCGCGGCGGAGTGGGAGAACCAAAGGTCGCGAGAGGCGGCGGAGTGGGAGGCGCGGGTCGAAGCCGAGCGCGAGGCGCGGGTGAGCTGGCCAACCGTAGCTTTGAAAAAGTGGGGCCCCATATGCAGCTGCATGGAGGGTCTTTGCTGTTCCTGATTTGCGGGTGCCGACTCCCTTGTGCTCCGCCAGCGGCTTCATCCCAACGCGTGCGCGGCCTGCCTTGATCCACACAGGAGGACGCCCTGCGCCACCTGGACGCGTCGCGCCTCGAGTTTGTGAAGCAGGTGGAGGAGTGGAGCCAAGGCGAGGTGGAAGCCATACAGGCGGTCGCCAACGAGGCAGTGGCAGCGGCACGCGGCGAGGCACAGCGCCTGTGAGTGCGCCTGATCAGCCGCATGCAGAAGCCCTGATGGCGGTCGTCAAGGCTCGGGCTCGCAGAGCAGCTTAGCTGATGCTGCCCGCCCCTGGGGCATTTACTGCAATTCGGGGGTTAGGGCTCAGCCGGTGACACTTGCACTTATGGCATTCACAGTAGCTCGACTTGACCGTCGTCCCCACTCGAATTAATTTCTGACTCAAACAGGGAAGACCAGGTCCAATCTCTACTGCAGGAGCTGGCAGCAAAGGATGCCGACGTGCAGAAGCTAGAGGGCCACGTAGAGGCTTGCAAAGCCGACTCAGCACGCCTGAAGGAAGCTGGCGAGAAGCTGCGTGCTGAGCTGGGTGCTGCGGCGGATCGGGAGGCGCGGGCGGCAGAGGAGGCGCAGAGGCGGGGCGAGGAGTGGCGCGCGGCGGCGGCGCTGCAGCAGCAGGAGCATGAGGCAGCATTGCGTGCGGTCAAGGCGCAGCACGCGGCGGAACTCGAGCAGGTGAGGCAAGAGGTTCGAGAACACATCACTGCAGTCATGCGTGTCTTCTGCTGCCCTTCTCCCCTCTTGACAAGGACAATCGCCGCCTTTTGCTGCATCCCATCTAATGCGCCTGGCTTGAGCCCGACGACGAGCGCTTGAGCTGCACAGCAAATGGTGTGTGCGTGGCTCTGGGCGGTTTGGTTGCTCCAGTTGCACAGCTGTCCACAATCCCTGCCGCCACAACCCCTGCACAACCCTAGGTGCACGGCCGCCTGCAGTCCGTGCTGCAGCGCAAAGACGCAAAGCTGGCGGCCCTGGAGGCGCGGCTGCGCGGCGCGGAGGCGCGGCAGCGGCAGACCGAGGAGGTGCTTGAGCGGCAGAGGGGCGCGCTGCTGCTGGGGCTGGCGAACGTAGGGCTGGACGCGAAGCAGCCGGGGGGCGCCGCGCGACCGGGGACAAGTTGAGGGTGACGATCGCGCTCATGCCCATGCCCTGTGCCTCTGCTTTGGGTGCTGACGTTCGTGCGTGCATTGTGTCTGCCTGCCACTCGGTTCTTTTTGCGCCTGCTTTCACCACCCGTTTCTTGCTGTTGCCAGCTGTTCAGCTAGCAAGCCAGCCGCGTCTGTGAGCAAGTTACCAATTCGGTGCGGCGCAGGCTGCAGCGCAATGCACACGCTTATGGGCCGGCATACTGCCTGCACAGGAGCCGCTGCTTTCAAGACATGTCACGAGTTGCTTTGCTTCCTGTGTACAAGACACATTGGTGTAAACACTTCAAGGGCCAGTGGCCGAGGAAAGTTGCTTTGCATTGCTGCACAAGGTTGTAAAGCCCTCCAAGTGAGAAAACAATGATCAAGATGGCTCTGAAATGTTGAGAATGTGGCAGGCAAACACGTGACAGCAAAGTGCAGGGTGCATGGCGCAAACAGGGTTGTTGCCTGGCTGTGTGTTGCAAAAGGTGTCCAGTGCAAGTGTCTATTGCAAGAGTATCTCGTGTGGCATCTAGCATGCATCGGGATCATGAAACAGGATTATATTTTGTACACACGCGCATGTTGGCACACAGGCAGCAGGCAGAAGGGTGAGCACGGACACAGGCAGGAGGGTAAGCATCAGGGTGCACACAACAACACAACCTGGTGGATGGATCTATCAGACATGTGTGAGGGTGCGGCGTGCCAGCAGCCAGAGGGCGCTACAAGTGGCTTGGAGGGACACAGCGTCGATGTGCAGGGGTTGACCGTCTGATCTACATCAGGGGTTCTGAGCATGAGAAAATTCAACGTACTGAAACTCACGCAGCAGCGCCTCGGCCCTCCGCGCCCACCACGCCGCGCTGCACGCGCCGGCCGCCGCGGCCGCGGCCACGAGCCCCGGCCCCGCCGCCCGCGCCAGCAGCCCGGGGGCGCCGAACGTGCCGAGCAGCCCGCAGAAGGCGGCGAACAGCGCGGCGGCGGCGACCTTGGCCAGGCCGACGCCGCGGGTCAGGCGGGCCGCGGCGGCAGCGCAGTGGCTGCACTCGGCGGTGTGCTGAGACCAGCGGTCGTTCACGACTCGCTTGGGGAGCGGCGCCGGCGGCGCGAGGGGCGCGCCACCGAAATCTGGGCCACCGCCGGCCTGCTCCTCGATCCAGCGGCGCGCTGCGGGGCGGCCGTTGAAGGTGGGGAGGCACTTGTTTTCTACAGGATTAGCTGGCGGGCCGAGGGATTTGTATCCTCAGTGGTTGCTTTGGCTGCGATTTGCAATCAGACACTCGCAGCAGGTCGCTGCACGTAGAGAGCTGCACGCCGGCACCACGGCTGCACGACACGTGCCCGGATCTCAGGCCGCCCACCTGCAGAGATGAGCCGGTCGCTCTGTAGTGGTGTGTAGTAGGACCGCCAAGCGCCGGGGCCCCGAGCCTTGAGCAACACGTCCTACGGTGTAGGGCGGCCGGGGCAGGTGTGGTGGTGGGTGGGTGGGTTGGGCGATTGAAGGGGGAGTGACATGTGCGGACGATGCCGGGCGCCGATGGATTTTCGTAGGGCTTGGAGGACGGCGGGTGTCGCCGCTGTGCGAATGGTGCATGGCTTCCTCGGTTCCTGCTGGCGGCGGCGTTTCCAGCGGCGAGTACGAGGCGTTGAGCATCGTCACCGCCACCCGGAGGGCGTGTGGCTGCATTCAGCCGGAGCGGGAAGCGGCCAGTAAGGGTTGCTGCGCATCTGGGGCGTTCGTGGGGCGCGCACCTGGGCATGGAGGAAGGCGTTGTCCTGGTCAAACACCTGCGCAGGGTGGCGCGGCGGACGCACGCATGTGTTGGAACCAGCGCGTGATCTGAAAGAATCAGCCTACCTCGGGATGCTCAACCCGTACACACACCCACACCAAAGGGAGCCGCACACACACACACACCTGCACACACAGCGTTCCCAACCCTATGTGCCAGCTGCAGTCATGCCGAGGGCCGGAGCTCTGCGGATGCAGGGGTCAGCATTCAGCTCGTGCTATGTCTTGCTGATAAGTCAAGGCGGCATGCTGAGCTGGACGGGGTGGTGAGCTGGACGGGCCAAGCTCACCAGATTGTAGGAGAGGCATGACCGCCAGGCGGCCGGCGGCGGCCACAAGCTGCAGTCAAGGAAGCGATGTGGGAGATGGGGTCAGCAGTAAGCGAAAAATCACGCACGTAGGGGTCAACTGTGCCACAAGACAACTAGGAGCTCTCGGCCCTGGCCCAGACCTCCAGCCAAACCTCTGGCGCCTCCCCAGGTCATCACACATGGCACGTCCTCTGACCAATAGATGGTGGCAGCAGCCCGCTCAACGCGACGCCCACATAACCCTGGCAAGCGGCCACGACGAACGCCGCCACGACGCCGCCTGGCGGCCGATAGTTGCGCGCGCGAGGACACCTGCTCATCAGGCGACCCAGGGCAGACACGAGCGCAGCCAGCGGCGAGCGCGGGCCCGACGCCCGGGGCGCGTTCGCGTCCGTTTTGCCGTCGGCCCGCACGTCCAGGGTTCCGGTCAAGACGATCGAGCGCCCGGGGCCGGCGGGGGATATGAAGATCTGGGGAAGGGGCAGAAGGGCCGCTCTCAGCGGGAGATCGATGGACATCACACAACCGGGAGGTGCGACGTCGCAGGCAGCGGACCGCCAGCTCAAAACATCTGGCAGCCCCGCAGGTGCTAGCAAAGCTCACACATCGGGCCGAGGCTGGCCGGCCTCGCGCCCTTTTGAAACCCGCATCTGGCACCCCACACCCCTGCCCCAGACGCTCCGCCGTTCACTCACGCGTCCACGGCCGGGGTGGCGCGTCGGCGCACGCACCTGCTGGACCATGGACCCGCCAGCTGGCGCGTCGTAGTCATAAGAAATGGTGCAGGGCGGCGTGTACGCGCAGAAGCCCCGCCCCGCCTGGACAGACGGGAATTCGAACAGCCCCACGGGCTCCCGCCCCGGCACCAGGCACAGCGGCCTCCTCGACGGCGCCTCGGCGGCCGCTGAGGCTTGCGGCGCCGCGCCAGGCGCGCCGGTCGGCGGGCATCTGCTCTCGTGGCCGTTGCCGCCGTCGCCGCCGGCGTGGGGCTGTAGGGGCGCGGGGCTGACGGGCTTGAAGGGCATGCGGACGGCGTTCTCGCGGCGCAGCAGTGGTAGGACCCCGTGGTGTGAGTGCGGCAGGTGGGCTGGGTCTGTGGTTTCAAATCAGCCAGTTGAGGCGTGGTGATGGGCTGTGATCAGTTGTCATCTGGGGTTGTCGGTGAGCAGGAGCCGCCAGAGATGGGCCGAGCCAAGCCGGGGGGATGCCGGAAAGCGGCGGGCGCTGCAGCGAGTTGTGGTGACCGCACGCGGCGCCGGCGGCGGGGCGGCGGCTGCGATGCGTTGGCGGCCGTGGGGACTGATGAGTGCGCGCGTCGGTAGGGGTGGCGCGTTGATGACTCACCTGCCAGGTTCTCCACGCCGACGTCCCAGCTGGGCGATTCGAGGCGCGGCGGGGTCCAGAATGGTTTGCATGTGTCAGGGAGACGGCGGCGGCGCTGAAGACTTCGCAGCCGGCGGCAGACGGACGCGCCGAGCCAGGTCCGCGGGCTGGGGCACGGCTCCTGGTGCAGGCAGCGGGGCGCACTTCCTGCCACGGATCCACGCATCGGTCTCGCCGCGCTGCGTTGACAGCACAGCCTCGATAAGAACTGAGCAACAGCCCGGTCCAAAAGAAAGTTCACATGAAGCAGCAGAAGTGATCACCTGTAGGGCAGCACCCTTCGGTACCAGAGCAACTTGCCCCCGGCGGCCACGTGCTCCTGGAGGACCCGCGGCATCGGCAGCTGCGCGGCAGCTGCGGGCCGGAGAGCGCACGCACGCAGCGGTGTGAAGCAATGCGGATGCTGGCGCAGCCGGCAAGCGTCGCAACGAGGTCATCAAGGGCCATACAAGGACGCGTCAAGCCAGCGTGAGGTGGGGGGTTAAATGCCGTTCTGACAGGGTCTGTTTTTGATCGCCAGCTGGGCATGTACCAACCCAAGCACAGCCCCACACCTGCGGCCTCGTCATCGCCCGCCGTCGGCCACACCCAAATGAGGCCCCCCGCCTCTCTCACGGGGTAGCCGGCCGCGCACGAGCGCCGGCTGGCGCAGGCCGCGGCCTCGGCCTTGCCGCTGATAGCCTGGGGGATGCGCGTGCACCGGCCGTCGCCGCCGAAGCGCCAGCCCTGCGAAAGGGCCGCGTCGCGTGTGGAAAGAAACGGCGCAAGGAAGCAGGTGCGTGAGTCACAGGCCTTCGTGTGCGTGCCCGGCAATATGCACTGCCGCGGGGCAGGTGAGGCAAGCAAGCATACCAGCATTGTGCGGCCGTGGTGCGTGTTGCAGCGGCCGCAATAGTTTCGTTTGGCCATGAGGGGCCCTCCCATCCCACGTGGTAAGCACACTCGATTGCCACGCCCCCAGGGGCTAGGAGGCCCTCCGACAGGGGTGCCAGCCTGCGGGACCGAGGGCGGACCGAGGGCGGAGGGGGGGGGGAGAGGGGCACGGTATGGGGGCGAGGCGGCGGCGGGCGGGGAGGCTGCGGCGACGCACGGCTTTCGAGCAGTGGGGCAACAGCACACAGGTCTGCTTGCACACCGCTCGAATTTCACACAATTTCAGGGCAAGCCCTCGTATTTGCGCCGGCGGAGCACCCGCCGGCTTGCTGCCAGCCCTCACGCAAGAGCGCCTGCAGATGCACCTGAACCGCCTGCAGACAGAGCAGGTGTGTGTTGTGCGCAGCACACCCTGAGTTTCCACGGCGGCCCACCTGTGTGGGCAGGCGTCATCCATGCAGCGCCACGCGCCGGCGCCAGCGTCGCGCCACAGCACGAGGCGCTTGCCGACGAGCTCCAGGGCGTGGGGGCGCGCGGGGTCTGATGTTGCGAGCGGGGAGCGTATACGAACGCACCGGTGGTTGATAATGCTCGTGTGTGTGTGTGTGTGTGTGCAGAGGGGGGTAAGGGTCATGACTGTGGTGTGGAGGGGGGAGTGAAGGCCGACGCTGACAAGTCGTGTCTGGGGTGTAGACATGTGTTGTGGACACATGGCCGGGCCAAGCAGTGGCTGGCTGGGGCCAACATGCGGACTGAGGATTGCTGGTCTTGCAACGCGCCAGGTGGCGCCGGAGGGGGGAATTCAACCATGGCGGCGCAGCGCGGGCCCACCGTATGAGTCCAGGGGCGCGACGGGCCACCTGCGGAGGGAGCCGGCGCAGGTGCGGATTTAGAGGGCATGCAAACAGCCCGATGCTGCACGGGCAACGGGCCAGAGATTGAGCGCGGCACATTGGGCTAAATTGGGCTAAAAACCCCCAGGCCGGCTGGCCACCTGTCGTTGGGCAGAGGGGTGCAGGCAGCAGGTCCCCAGAGAGTCTGTGTGGGAGCAACGCACCACTGTCTGTTGAAATCGAAAGTCTTATGGGGCGCCCCGTTGGAATTGGGGAGCTCAGCGGGCATGCGCTGCCAAGCGCCCGCCGCGCCGGCCGCCGGCGGGGACGGCGGCTGCAGCGTGTGGGGCTGGGCCGCGGAGGCGGGGCCCAGGGGCCGCCTGGGAGGCGTGCCAAGAACTGGGCGGGGTGTGAATGACGCTCGGCGGCTTGCCGCTTGTTTGGCCGGCGCCGGCCGCGCCGTCCACTGACGCGCCAAGCTTGCCATAGCCTGGGCTCCCGTGCAGGTAGTTTGTTGTGCACAGCTTGTCTTTGACTGTCGCGCTGTTTTGGGTGGGGTGTCGTGGGGTGGACGGGGACCATGCGTGATATCTGAGAGGCGATGACGTCAGAGTGCGCGTGCGACGAGAGATCTGGCGAGACAGTGTCCGACAGTCCAAGGGACAGCCGGTTTGCGTGGAGCGATCAGGAGCTGTGCCGGGGATCCACATCGTGGGGCAGTGTCCGACCTGCGATAGTGCCACGTCCTAATGTATCAAAAACACGTGGCGTGCGGCGCCGTCCTTTGGGTGCAGCGCACCTTGGCGGCGCCACACAGAGTGGGGGGTACCCTTATATAAAATTTATATGCAAATCACTAGGGGTGTGCAGCCAGATGGCGGCACCAGATCGATTCCGTTTGTTGCCGGATTGTTGTCGGGACTGTGTTGATAACGCGAACTGCCCTAAACAAACACACCAAGGCAATTGATAATTAGTGGACACAAATGATGCGGCAGGTCAGGGGAAGTATGCATGACGGGTATCCTTGTAGGCAAGGGCAACCGACCCAAAACCAACTGCCGCACCATCTGTCTATCGTACACATGGCGCCGCTGCTGCTAAGGCAAAGCACAAGCATCTCATCCACTGTGTTACATGCACAATTCAAGCCCCAATCTTCGCCCAGACCGCCAAGCATGCCCCAGATTTGTGTCTGTGCACTCACACCCGCCTCCCATCCCAAAGGCACGCTGACGTGCCTTGTCATGTCCTGGCCTCCCTGAAACCCCCAATAAAACCCAGTTGCGGGGGCCTCCTTATAGCTTTGATTTTGGTCTGACCTCTGCAGGCGGGGCTGACAAGGCACATGCTAGCCCTGCATGTCATCGTTGCCGCCCCAAAATCAGGCTTAGGTCGGGACCGGCCCCAAGCCAGCCCTGGAGTGGCAATCTGATGCTCCTGGTGGACGTTTGAAGGGTCGCACCAAGGCACAGGGGACGCGCGCATTGGAATCGATGCCGACAGGCCGCGTGCTGATCACATAATCACCAAATGCGGATTACACGGCCACAACTTGGCTCGGCTGCGATTGCCCGAACCATGGCCTGCATGCTGCGAGGAGGTCAACCAGCTGCTGTGCGTGCCGCTGAAATCACCAGACCGCCTCCGTTCGCACCACCCCATATGACGAGACCCCCCCCTCCCTGGGGAGTCTGGGACCAACCCGGGCAGGAGCTCATGGGCGTTTGTCAGATGGATGCGCAAGTCTTGTGGGCTGCACGCAGGGCAATCAGTAGTCAGCTGGTCACCCCTGGCCATGTTGATCGCGTCCGCCGGCGCCTCACAGCCGGGCGCGGCCAACGCACTGCTCCCCAGGCAGGGTGGCTTTGCTGGGTGGTGTGAGAGCTGCGGCTGTGCGCTGCTACTTGTTGATGAGGTTCAGGAGCTCTGCACTCAGGAGGTAGTCCTCCCTGGGGTCGTGGTGGTTGGAACGGCAGTCGGAGGGGTGGGCTTGCAGTGGTTGAGGTGGCGGGGGCTGGACTGGTGGAGGCAGGGGTGGAGATTTGCGTGGTAGAGGGTGGGGGCAGGAGCTGGGGTGTCGACGTTGGGAGTGGGAGGGTGGGGATGGGTTCAGTGGGGCTAACAGGGGTCAGGGGCTAGCGGGCCTGCAGGCGGGCGGCAGCCCTTGCGGCAGAGAGGCGGGACGAGAAGACCGCGCCGCGCCGGGGCCACATCCGCCGCACATCAGCCCCCCCCCACCTGCTGTAGTACTCCGCCAGCAGGCGGTACACGTACGACGGCGTGTAACCCCCGGTGTCGGTGACGAAGAGGCTGACCAGGTGCGGGGGCACGTAGTCGAAGCAGGGGTTTGACACCTCAACATTGACCGGCTCCGCGCCCTCGTCGCGGCGGACAAAGGCCTCCGCGAGGACATCGAAATCCGCCACCTCGGCCGGGGACTTGAACTCTGTGAGAGGGATATCAAATGTGTGTGACTGTGATTGTGTGGAATTTGTGTGTGTGTGTGTGTTATTGTGTGTGTAGTTCGTGATCGCGTGATTGTGTGTGTGTGTATGTGTGAGTGTGTGTGAGTGTGTGTGTGTGTGTGTGTGTGTGTGATTTGCAGGTTGAGAAACGGCCATGATGTCGGGGTCATGTGATTGCCTTTGAGCGGCTGAGAGGGACGCGCGCTGACGGGGCGCGTCTGGCTGGCCTGCCGCCACGCACTGCCGGGCGGCCGCCTCCATGCAAAGGTGCGCGCCTGCCAGGGGCCATGCGCCCCCTCGTCCCGACCCCTCACGACTCGGCGCTTCCCTGTGGCGCAGCTTCCGCTCGCCTCGGCCATTCAAACGGCGCGCCCCCCTCAAACGCAGGCCAGCCATCCACCACAACAGTCCCCTCGCCGCCAGGGAAAGGGGCGGAACGCATGAATGCGCGTATAAATCCATACGCCGGGGCCCCACCGTTGAAGGTGACGTCTGGGTCGTGGGGGAACAGGGGGCTCAGCTTGTGCAGGCCCACCAGCACGACCAGCGGCACAGAGTGGCGCCGCGCCGCCAGCGCGACGACGTGGCTGCCGGAGGGCGCGACCACGCCGCCGTTGGCGAGCACGGCGTGCGCGCCCACCAGCACCTGCGGGGACGTGAGTTTTTTTTCAGTGTTGGTTTGTGTGTGTGTGTGTGTGTGTGTGTGTGTGTGTGTGTTGGTGATGGTGTGAGAGGGGCGGTGGCTGGGACAGCCGGGGCGCGCACGCGACCGGCGGCCGGCCCCGCGAGTGCTGCTGGACCAAGAACCCCCGGCTCCACAAGCTCTGACCCCCTCCGCCGCAAGCGTGAGGCCGGCCCCATATGCGGCACCCCCTGCCCCGCGGCCTTGCCCCCCCCCCAGGGCCCCGTCCATGCGGCCCAGCTCGCCTTGTTGGCGCGGGCCATCAAAGCGAACACGGCAGAGTCCGCTATGAGGGTGGTCTGCACGCCTGCGTCCGCCAGCTTGCGCGCCATCTTATGGCCGTCGTAGCGCGGGGCCGCCTCGGCCACGACCACCTGAGCAGGTTTGGGGTGCCAGGTGGGCACAGGTGCGGCGTGTGGGTGACGTCGGGGCGTGCGGGGAGTGCGTGTGCGTGTGTGCGCTCGCGTGCCTGTTTTGTACGTGAGCGTGCGTGTGTGTGCAGGTAGGGAAAGGTGGCTGCGCCGCTCCATTTGGTGCCCCAAGCATCGGCAGGCGCCCACAACAGCGCAAGCGGAGGGGACCTACCAGCTGCCCCACTCCGCAGCAACACACCCTCCTGCCCCCGGCCCCGTTTGCGAGCGCGAATCTGAACATGCCCCCACCCCCCACTCCCGGCCCGTCGCCACAACAGCTGCAACCGGACACCATCGGTCCCCTGCGTGCGCCCGCACCCAAGCCCTGCGCAATCCCAAGCAATCAGCAAAGCCTGCCAGCTGTGCCCAAAATGGTTCACCTGGAACTCCCTCTTTTTGGAGGCCTCCTTCAAAAACAGCAGCACGGTGTCAGACATGCCGTAGGTCAGGATGACCTGGAGG
>NW_014012569.1:0-4251 GCF_000611645.1 Monoraphidium neglectum
CCCCCTCCCGACTGCCGCCGGCCCCGCCCCCCGCGCCGCCGCCGCCGCCGCCGCCGCCGCCGCCGCCGCCAACGGCGCCGCCGGCCTGCCCTTCATTGCTGCGGCCGAACAGGGCTTCGAACGACCCCAGGGCGCCGCCAACCGCGCCCCCCACGCTTGAGCCGAGCGTCTCCCCGAGCGCCCCCGCGAGCGCCCGCCCGAGCGCGCCGCCGACGGCGCCGCCGACGACGGAGGCCGCCGCGGGCGTGCGCTCGCCGGATGCGGTCGCGCCGGACTTGGCGTCGATGCCCTTTCGCAGGCGCTCGTCCCGCGCGGCCTTGCGGGTGGCGGCGGA
Source organism: Monoraphidium neglectum (assembly GCF_000611645.1). Taxonomy (NCBI): domain Eukaryota; kingdom Viridiplantae; phylum Chlorophyta; class Chlorophyceae; order Sphaeropleales; family Selenastraceae; genus Monoraphidium; species Monoraphidium neglectum. The sequence continues at coordinate 335 of NW_014012569.1, forward strand.
CAGCTCAAGAGCCTCCCGCCGGCCCAGCTCCCGCGCCTGGCGCTCGGGCGCCAGGTCGGACTGCGGCGCCGCGCGGCGGTACACGACGACCACCTCCCGGACTGCGAATTTTGCAGGGCGGGAGTCGCAATGCAGTCAGTCCGGGGCAGTCCGGGGGCAGTGCGGAGGGTGAGGACGACGACCGGGATCTGGCCGAAGCCGCTGCGCACCATGCCGCGCACCAGCGCAAGGCACCGCCACCAGTCCGCCAGATGAAACCCTCTCTCTGACCCTGCTCCCGAGAGCCGCCTGGACTAAGCGCCCCGCAAGCCGCCACTCACAGGTCGGCTCTGTCAGCACCTCTTCACGCAGCAGCGCCAGCGCCACCGCCGGAACCGTCGGAAGCAGCGTACGAAGCGACCGCCGCTCCACGAAACGAGCGGCGCGCCGCCGCGGCGGCGGCGACGGCGGCGGCGACGGCGACGATGGGGGCGACGACGGCGGCGAGGAGGACGGCGGCCGGGGCCCCGGCATGGCGCCGGAATAGGCCGCCGCGGCTGCCGCCTCGGACTCGAGCCGTTGGAGCGCCGGGGAGCCGACGAGCCTCGCAGGCGCCGCCCGCACGTCCACACCCCCTCCTCCTCCTCCTCCGCCGCCGCCGCCTTCGCTGCTGCCATTGCTGAGGCTGTCGCCTTCAAGCGCCCGCCACTCGGCGCCGTGCCCGTCCTCGTCGCCCTCCAGCCACGCGTTGAGCCGCCGCAGCGCGGGGCTGAGCGGCGCGGCGCGGCGCACGAGCGGTTCAAGCAGCGCGCGCGACGCGCGGGTGGCGGCGGTGGAGAGGGGCTCCAGGAGGATGTAGTTGACTAACAGGTCCATCTTCTCGTTCTGCAGCGATGCGAAGTTTGGTGTGAAGTTTGACGTGAACAGGAAACAGCGTGGCGGCGCGACGCGACGCATCAATCCGGGGATGGGGCTTAAGGGGGTGGGGAGTGGTGAAAGGGGGTGTCCGATTGAGCCAGCTATGTGTTGCTGTAAGCGGGTGGGGTAGATCGAATCGGCGTACATGGCCCAAAATGCACACTGGATCCCTTTTGGCCTGGGATGACGTAATGGGTGTGTCACCGCACCACTCATTGCATATGACGGATACATGAGTGATGTGGTGCCATACAATATGCTACTTCGCAAGAGATAGCAAAACACCCGAATACACAAAAGTCATCATCAAAGGGGGGAAACGGGCCGCCGGCACTCTCGCTCACATAGTACTGGCCGCGCGCCGACGACGCGCCCACGCCCCGCACAAACACGAGCACCCTGTCGCTGAACGCCGGCAGCTCCCGCCACGCGCCGGGCAGCAGGATCGGCGCCTCCGCCCGCGGGTCGCCCCCACGCGCGCCGCCCGCGCTTGGGAACAAGCTGTAGGCCCCCGGGGACGACCCCGCGCCCCGCGCCGCCGCCGTCGCGGCAGCCGTTGCACCGGCGGTGGTCGGCAGCCCAAAAAAGCGCCGCAGCGGCGCGGGGTCCAGCGCGGCCCAGTCGATGCGCACGGGGGTGTCAAAGGTGAAGACGCTGGCGCGCGCGTCGCGCCACTGCGCCGCCGTGAGCGGCGAGTAGCGGGCGCGAAGCAGCAGGTTCACCAGATCATCCAGCAGCTCAACCTCGGACCTGTCGAGCCGCTCCGCCTCGGCCGCCTCGGCCTCCTGCCGGGCCGCGGCGGCGGCGGCCCGCTGCTGCTGCTGCTGCTGCTGCTGCTGCTGCTGCTGCTGCGGCTGCTGCTGCGGCTGCTGCTGCTGCTGCGGCCGCGGCGACGGCGCCTTGGGTCGCGGCGCCGCGGCCAGCGCAGGCGCGCCGCGCGGGTCGAACGGCCTGAAGCGGCGCCGCAGGCGGCGGCTCGCGGTCACGTGCTCTAGGGCCAGCAGCGCCTCGAGCAGCGCCACCACCTTTTGGAACCCGGGATGGTGGGTCGACAGCCACGCCGCGTCCGCGCCATCGCCGGCGCAGCCGCTGCCCGTGCTACCGCTGCTGCTGTCATCCCCGCTAGCCGCCGCCTCCGAGGCGCGCAGGTCGGCGTCGAGGGCTGCTATGAGATCCGGCAGGGGGATAGCAGAAAGGCTGGGGTCTGGGGGGGCGTAGATCCGCGGCAGCGCCATTTTCGCGCCGTGGTGCTGTGTGGGCGGCCTCAGCGCCCCGCTGCCCGCGCCTAGGGCGACGCGGAACGCCTGCTGGCGGCGCGGCGCTCGATGCCAAAGCCAAGCCGGAAATGAGTTGAATGGCGCCGCGCGCCGCTGCGTAGCACAGGTTGGGACGGGGCGAGGGGGTGCATGGGGTCGTGGCGCCGCAGCGCTGGCAAGTCGATGCAGCAGCAGCGGTGGGCGTGCAGTGGCGGTCCGCATCGAGCTCAGCCTGCAGGCAATGTCCAATGTCCACAACAAAGCTCCCACTACGCACGTGGGGTCGTCTCTTGCGCTCGGACGCCTGAAACGAAAGACGATCTCTTCGACTTTCAAAGCCGGGGCTCGATCTGAAGCACGCGGGTGTTTGTGAAAGTTCTTTTGATACCTCTATCACAACGCGATCCGCCACGTCGCAGCCGAGCGTACGGTACTGGAGTTCACCAACCCCCGGCAGTGACGCAGGAGCTGACCGCACCGGTGCTTCGCGATGCCAGGGGGCGCGGCGTCATCCAGGCCGTGCCAGGGTTTGACTGCTGGTCATGAGCATGTTACTCACACCTCTACCATTACACCACATGGAGCAGCAGACGCGCTGTTGCCAATTCCATAGGCACGCCGTGCTGCGCCCAATGCACAGCCTGAGCTCCCGCCTCCGACGCACGCACCGCACCCGCTCGCCCACCAGGCGCCTGCCGCGCACTGTCCACGTGCGTGCTGGCGCGCGCTCGCGTGCCCCTCCCGTCCCCGCGCCGCCCCCGCCCCTCACGCGCCTGCTCCCGGCCCCTCCTCGATCCCCAGGGCGGCCCGCGTGTCAATCAGGAGCTCAAGCAGCCGCGGCCCCAGGCAGGCGGGGCCGCCGTACCGCGCTCTGTGCGCGGCGCGGCAGGCGCGGGCGGCGTCGGCCGACTCCTGGTGATCTGGGCCGAACTTGGCCTCCGCACGCACCTGGTGTCGATGCGAAATCGAGGGAATTGGGAATCAAAACAGGGGAGCGGGCAACTGGTGAGGACGGAAGGGCGTGTGCGGGCGGGCTGGCTCCCAAGCGACGCGCAGGCGTCGAGGGCGCGCGCGGCCGCAGCACGGTCCGCGAGGCGCAGCGCGCCGCCCGTGTGGGCGATGAGAGGGGGCGGGCTGCCAATGGCCTTCGCAAGGTGTCGCCCGATCAAGGAGCAATCCACAGCAGGCAATGGAACCTCTCTAATATGCGTTGCACTACGCCCCCGCACCATGTACTCTGCTGCTAGCTCCAGATGGGAGTCGCTGCCCTTCACGACGGCCGCCGCAATGCGCGCGCACTCGGCCAGCGCCTCCGTCTCGGGGCCCTGGTAGGGCGCAAGTTGCAGCGGCAGGCGCGAGCACGGTCAAGCGGCGCACGCAGGCATCCGCGGCCCTGGCCAGCCGAGCGGGCCAGTGCATTCGGTTGTCGCCGCCAACCCCTGGCCCCCACCTTGGGGCTAGGGACATGGCCCGCGGTCGAGTGCACGTGCGCGCATCCACACCTGCTGGTCTTGCCGCCCGCCGCCGCCGCCGCTGCTACCGCTGCTGCTGCTGCTGGCCGCCTCGTCGGCCGCCAAGCTTATGAGATCGTAGAGCGGAAACACAGAGGCCTGCAACCCCACGATTCAGACCGTTTGAAGTTTGTGGGGATCCGTGGGTGGGGTGCAACACCCACGCACCGGCGCAAAAGCGCGTCCCCGCAGCAGGCCCCCTCCTGCCCCGCACGCCGTCCCCGCCCTCCCTCTAGAGCGCGCGCGCGCCTGC
>NW_014012569.1:4673-17600 GCF_000611645.1 Monoraphidium neglectum
CTCCCTCTAGAGCGCGCGCGCGCCTGCCGCGCCGCCCCGCCCGGCCACGCTTCCCGACCTCCCTCCCCCTTCCGCGCCCCCCACCTGCATCCAGCGCCGCGCCTTGGCGCTCGCCTTCACCGCCTTGATCTCTGACTCATACTGACCCCTCAGCTCCCGCAGCCGCGCGAGCGCGGCCGCGGCGCCGTCAGCATCGCCGTCCTCTACAGCGGCCTCCAGGGCTGGCCCTACCTCGTCCTCGCACTCTTTGTATATTGCAGCCTGCAGCTGCAGCAGCGCTCCCCCGGCCCGCTGCTCCGCCTTGCACCTACGCCGCGAGCAGGCGTGCCGCGGCGGGGCGGGGCCTTCGACACCGGCAGGCGCACTGATTGCACGCGCTTATGCCAATGGCGGCGCAGCTGAGCGGGTGGGCGCCTGCGACCGCCGCGCCCTTGCGCAGGCTGGAGGGACGCGTCCCTGGCGACGAGGCGGCCGCAGAACCTCGGACCGTCCGAGCAACCTCGGACGGCGCACCTCGGGCAGCCGCACGCGAAGCCGTACTTCTCCTGGAGCTCCGCCTGCCGCTCCTCGTAGGGGGCGGTGATGAGCGATCCGAGGTAAGACACGGTCACCTCCGCGCCTTGGACCAGCGGCTCGGCGGCGCGCAGCACCTGCGCGCCGGGCGGCGCAGTGTGTGTGTGTGTGTGTGTGTGTCCGCGCGTGCGTGTGTGTATGTGTGTGGTGCGTCAGATTGACAAGCATCTGCCGTCCAGCATGCACAACGCCTGGAGCGAAACACTGATTGCACAATTCCACCTGCAAGCCCCCCATCCCCCCCAGGCGACACCGGGGTTGCTGGCGAGCGTCGGACCGTGGTGGACCAGGAAGGATCAAGGTGACTCCAACAGCAAAGCATCCACAGCTGAGTTTCCGGCTGGGGTCGCTCCTATGGGAACCAAGCTGATGATGGACAATGGCACTGCTGCCCCTAAGCGGACGGATGGAGCCGGCGCTCACCCATCTGTCCCCGATCGCGTATCCGACCGCGTTGGGGCAGCACGAGTGGTTGGCGAGCGCCGCGGCCGGCCACAGCCCCAGGTGGCCGCAGCTGGCCGAGCCGCGCAGCGCGCACAGCACGGGGTCCTCAAACTCCTCGCCTGGGGGGCGGCAGGCGGGAAGGTGTTGTGTGTGTGTGTGTGTGTGTGTGTGTGTGTGTGTGTGTGTGTGTGTGTGTGCGCGCGCGTGTGTGCACGTGTGCCCTTGAGGGCGCATTCACATGTGCACCTGTGCATGCGTTCCCTCGTGCACGGATGCGCAGGCAGGCAGGCCTGGGGCTTTGAAGCAGACGCATCTCCATTTGTCTGTATGTCCCAGTCCATGCACCTTGCTGTTTGCCGCCTGCTCTGCCAGGCACCAGACGGATCACAGCCACATCGAGCAGCCCCATCAACAGGCAATCGGCACGCACCCGTTACGCAGTCCCTGTTTCACAGTCACGCAGAGCCCCTCTGGCTGGTACGCGCAGCCGGTGGGGCCGTCCTGCCCGCTGACCTCACCCGTGCAGTTGGCGTTGACGACGGCATAGAGAGCCCCCAGCGGCAGATCTATGGGCGCTTGGGGCGTGTCCCCTGGCGTTTTTGCAGGCGGCGGCGCCGCAGGGAAGGTTTGGGGGAGATGGGGACAGGGCGACCCATGCCGAGCCGGCCTTATGAACGGCGTCGGGGTGGCAAGCCGCCACAGGTTTGGGACGCTTGACCCGTCTCCAGTACCACGCACGCGCCCCCGCTGCGATTCCCCGGCAGTCCTGCTGCAAGCCGCGGCCCTCTGAACACAACCAGGTACCGCCCCGCCGGGACCAACCCCCTTCCTCCTCGCTAACGGCGCCGCCCACCTCCAGCGCCCGCGAGCGCCGCCGCCGCCGCCTCGAGCTGCTCCCGTGCCGGCAGCACCGCCGCGGGCGCCGCGCCGCCGCCGGCGGGCGCCAGCAGGCGGAGCGCTTCGGACTGGGCGGCTGTGAGGGTGCAGTTTTGGGCGAGGTGGTCGGCCAACTCCTCGTTTTCTGGCGTGGCGCCCTCCTGGGGGGAGGGGGCGTCGTCGGCGTTTCCGGGAGCGAGCGTTGGTCACAATGACAGCGCGAGCGGCCGCGGCGCCAAAGCTAGGGCCGCGGGTCCGCGTGAGCGCCGGGCGCGGCGGTTGGCAGGGGCGTACGCGCGAAAATGAGCGAGGTTTCGAGTGCGGGGGCTGCTCAGGACGTGCAAAGCCGCCGAGCGGCTGTGCGCAGGCGTGGGGACGGCTCATGGGCACAGGGCCTCTCCGAGGGAAGCAGCCACGGCCTCCTTCCACTCTCCCCAACTGGCCCTCCAAAGACAGCAGAGCCCCATGCACACAGCAAACATCGACCCGTGACATGAGGAGTCTTTCTGCGAGGCGTCAACAGAGCACGGGGGTCCGGCATCACCTGTGTCGCCGGTGCTTTGGCCGCCGGCGTCACTCACCGGGCAGTACAGGATGCCCAGCGGCGCGGCCACCATCAGCAGCTCCCCCTCTTCCACCGCCGCCGCCGTCACCAGCCCGCGGCCCGCGCCTGTCAAAGATTCAGAAGCGCGGCCGACGCGGCGGTGATGGCACGAAGCAAGCCGCCAAACGGTCACGATCGCTGCCGGGATGGCTTTCCGCACCATCGTTCACGGTGCGCGAGGAGAGCTGGCGGGCCGAGGTCGGCCCATCGCACCATCAAATTCTGCTTTTCGGGCTCACCTGCAACCCGCTTGGCCGTGACGGGCCCCAGCCGCGGCGCCGGCAGCCGCTGGCTGGTGTACACGTGGCGCCACTCGGCCTGGGCCTCGGTCTCGCCCTCCTCTGCCAGCTCAGGCACAAGGGCCTGCAACAAGGGGTCCGCAGGGATCACATGCCTCATCAGTCCCTCATGCGCACATGCAAAGGGGACGAGCCCATAGGCAAGGTGAAGAGCACACACAGACACACACACGTACACACACATGCACGCACCTGCGCGCTCTCAAACGCACAACCTTGAACGCATGCGTTCGCGCATGAACGCACCGCAAAACGCACCTGCAGCACCGCCGCAAAGTTTTCCTCGTCGTCGTCCCCATCATCCTCCCCCTCTTCCCCATCCTGTCCCTCCTCCCCCTCCTCCTCATCCTCATCCTCGTCATCATCCCCAAACTCCGCCCTCCAGGCAGTTTCCCAGAAGCTTCCGCCCTCTGACGCCGCAAGGGTCTCGTCGTCCTCTGGAATGTAGCGCGACTCCGCTTTGCCTATGACTACGATATCGCCGCCGCCGATGCCGCCAGCCCCGCCGCCGCTCGGCGCGCCGCCGCCGCCATCGCGGCGCCGCTGTTGCCATGGTCCGCCCCGGCCACCGCGCCCGCTGCGCCCGCCGCGCCCTCCGCGACCGCCTCTGGCGGGGCCGCCGCGGCCGGATGCGCCGCGGCCGCGGCTGGCTGTGCGGCCGCCGCCGCTGGAACGGGCGAGCACGGGCACATATGCCGTGCGCGCAGTGCCACTCGGCAGCCGGCGCGCCGCAGTGGCAGCATGCGTCCCAGCTGCAGAGCTCAAGGCGCTGTGCATTGCTCTATCTACTTGTTATTGTGTGAACAGTCACTGTACCAATCTTGGATGTGACGAATATTCAAATGGGTGCCAGAGCGATCGAGCGAGATCAATTCGCCCCTGAGCCCATGGTGCAAACGCAACACACAACCAATCACCTGTGAGAATGTGCTATGCGTGTATCCGATACGGGCCAGACACATGCAGGCAGGAACCCGCTGGCTAGCACCCGCAGTTGACACTGCTTGACCACTCTGCCAGTCATCCCGCTGCGCCCATGGGGTGGCACCGTCATTGCCCTTACATCCTTGGCAGGTGGGCTTACACATTCGGCAGCAAATCCGCAGCAAATATGAGCCGCATGAAAGCGGCGAGCCTAGCGCACAACGTGAGCGGATGCTGGATGGGCCACCAAGTAGGGCATGGGGAGGCGTGCAAGAATCAGCTCATTGGCGGCCATGACCCATGCGCTTTCAAGGTATGTAGTCAAGTAGATAAGATTCGGACAGAGAATTTGAGCCTGCAGGCACTGTCCTGCGCCAGCGCTGCGGCCGCAGCCACTCACTGTCACCCGCCCGCCGCATTCAGGCGTCTGCGCCTGACGCGGGCCCCGCGTCGCCGCCCACCCCGGCGCCGGCGGCCGCCTGTGGCAGGGCCCCGCCCCACCAGCCACTGCCAGCGCTGCTGAGCCTGCTCGCGCCGCCGCCGCCCCCGCCGCCGCCTGCGCCCCACCGCTCGCTGTCGCTGCTTTTGGTGCCGGTGCGTGGGAAGGATGGCAGGGGCGGCACGGCGGTAGTAAGGGCGGGCGGTGGCGGAGATCATGCGAGCATCCGCGATCCTTGCCGTATCACGCTGCGCCGCCGCCTCCTCCAGTTGCTAGTAAATGCGCAAAAATGCTCACATCAAGCCCGCTGTGCACACCGCAGGTCACGCAACTGTGCTGGGCCTGCGGTCGCGGAGACGCTCGCGCGCCGCGGGGCCGGCGTGGCAAGCAGCTTCCCCCCATCCTGCAACCCCGATGAGCCCCGCCCACCTGCGCCTGTACTTGCGGCTCCGCCCCTCCACCGTCGCAGGCGAGTCGGGCCGCGCGCCGCCCGCCGCGCTGTCATCGCGGCTGAAGAGCAGCATGGAGGACCGTGGGGTCAGGCGGCCGGCGCCGGCGGCGTCGGAGCCGCCGGCCTGGCGTAGGGCTCGGAAGAATGACTGGAACTCGGGGGTGTAGTCATCCACAGGGGACACCTGTGTCCCAATATATACAAGTATATTGTGTGTGTGTGTGTGTGTGTGTGCGTATGTGTGTGTGTCGTGCGAGAAAGCTGATGCATGCTATCACCGAACATGACGTCGCGCAACCACGCCGCGAAAGTCCACGCCGCCCACTCAACCGCCTCGATGACGAGCCCCTGAGCCCAGCACCCGCGCCCCCATGTGCGCACCGGCATCGCCTGCCCGCTCAGCTGCTGCTGGCTCAGCTGCTCCACCAACATATCCGCAGCCGCGTCCGCCGCTGCATCCGCCGCCGCGCCCGCCGCCGCGCCCGCGGCGTCGCAGCCGCTCGGCCGCGGCGAGGGCCTCCGCGACGGCAGCTGCTGCTGCCGTTGCTGCTGCTGCAGCTGCTGCTGTTGCTGCTGCTGCAGCTGTTGCGACGGCCCGCGCTGCATCGCGCCACCGGCAGCGGCCATGCCTGTGTAGCCGACCCGCGCGCTGGTGGGCCAGGAGCCTGCGGGGCAAACAGCGAGCCCGTGCCTCAGCATGACGCGCACAGCACGCGCGTCTCCCCCATGGTCTGTGCCGGCCCTGGCGCAGCGGTACCATTTGAAAACAATCTGACCCCCTCCCCCATCGGCCCCCGCCGCACCCGCTGCAGATGCCGGCAGCGACGCCGGGGGCGACGAGAAAGCGCTCGCGCCTGCAGATGGCTCCGAGTCCGCCGCCCCGCATTCGCCGTCGTCAGGCCCCGGTTCAGACGGGGGCGCGGACGCCGTGGCCGCGAGCGCCGCGGGCGCCGCGGTGGCGCCCGCGGCGGCGGCAGCCCAGCCGCCCTGGAGGCTGGCAGAGGACGGCTCGACGCTGATGTCAGCGCCGCCGCCGCCGCCGCCGCCGCCGCCAGGTGGCTGGATGGCGCTGCTGGGTGCCGCCGGCGTGAGGGCCGCCACAAGATCATCCGGCTCCTCCCCTGGTCGCCATCAGTGCATACATGAGAGAGAGGGAGTGAGCCATCACACGCAAGCGCACGAATCTCCGATGGGGGCGGCGCGCGGCGTGCGCACGGCGCGACCAGGCGCGAAAGGCGGAGGGGGAGGCGGCAGGGGCGACGAGCCCAGCACCACAGACCGCGCGCCTGCTGCGCCGCGCTGTTGGCGGGGCTTTCCCTTAAACAAGCCGGGTGCCACGGCTGTGCTGTGCTGGGCTGCGGGCCGGTCGTCATCAAAGTTGCTGGTCCCGGGTTGCGAGCGTCGGAAAGCGGGCGCACCTTGGTGCACCACCACCGGCGGCGCGGCGCCCTCGTAAAAGACGAGCTGCCCCGCACACCGCAGGCCGCCCTCCAGCATGGTGCTCAGGCAGTCCGTACCACGCCACACGTACAGCTTAGTCGGCAGGTGGATCAGGAAGCAGCCCCTGCGCAGGCGTTTGCGGGACGCGGGGCTGTCAGAGTGCATGCGAGCGGTTGCAGAAAGCCGAGGCGGGCCGGGGCATGCGACCGCGGTCGCTGCGCCGCGCCGGCGGCCATTGGCAGTGGCCACCGGGCTGGTGGTGGGGACGGCGAGCTTGGGCCCGCCCGCCGCCGCTCACCTTGGGTCGAGGCACCGCGAATCGGGGTGGGCGCAGCCCGCGGCGGGCGCCACGGCGCGCGGCACGAGGTACAGCGGGGAATCGGGCGTGTGGGGGGCGATGCGGTACACGCGCACCCGGTTGGGCGGCCGCGAGCGCCGCTTCTGCGGGGGAGGTGCGCAACCGCGGCGCGTGGGGCGTCCCAATGTGCACGCGCCCCATCCCCAAGCAGCAATACTCGACTGGCTGCGTCGCGGCGTTGCAGGGCGTCAGCTCCGGGTCCCTTGCACCATGCAAAGGCGCGCCTGCATGCACAAGCTGCCAGTTTGACTGTTGGTGCAAACGGGGGTTCCCACCTGCCACTGCAGCAGCTGGCACGTGAACCCGATGTTGGGGCTGGTCACACCACGCAGCGCCCGGACCGCCTGCAACGTGGCGCGCCAAGCGGCGGCGGCGGCGGCCGCGGGATGCGTGAAAGGGGCCAGCCCGCACGTGCGCCGCGGGCAGCCAGGCGCGCGAGGCGGCCTGCGTTGATCCAGCCGTGCGGCATGGGCCACATGCCGGCACGCGCTGGCGCAAGCAACCGCGTGCGCTGAACTCACGCACCTGGTACACCTCTTCGTAGGGCTGCCCCAGCTTCCACATGAGATACGCGATCGCGATCGTTGTGCTACGGCTGACCCCCTGCGAGCAGTGTACCAGCACCCGCCCGCCGCCCGCGCCGCCGCTGCTGCAGGCCGCGGCGTCTGCGCCCGCGTCGGTGGCTGATCCGCAGCTGAGCGGCCGGCTGACCTCCATCGGGCTGCACCACGCTCCGACGGCCGGCTGGCCGGCGCCCGCTGCCGCATCCACGAACGCCCCAGCGCTCGCTGATACGGGCTGGTGCTGGCTCTGCTGCTGCTGCCGCTGCTGCTGCTGCTGCTGCTGCTGCTGCTGCTCCAGTGGCCGCTCCAGTCGTTGCCGCAGCTGCACGCTGCCAGGTGCGCCGGCGCCGCACCGGGCTCGGTCGATGAAGTCAAACGTGTCGTACAACACACATAGGATGTCCTCCGAGGGGCTGTCTGCAATGCCATCGCGTGCGTACGGCCGCCAGTTGTGGGCAGCAAGAGGGACAAGGCGGCCCTCAGGCGGTGCCAAGGAGCGACCCCAGTGCAAAACGCGCACAGGTGGTCAACAGGCGCTGGCCGGGTCAATCATGATGCACTTGCGGCAGATTTTCTTCAGAGGTGTGACTCACCCTGCAGCCACAATGTGCGGTACTGGACGCCGTCGCCCTTGAAGTACTCTGGATACATGGCACCAACGCAGTTCACGACGTGGGTGATGCCGCAGGCACGCAGCGCTTCCAGGCTCTTGGCGACATACTCCCCGCTGACGTACAGGCCCTCGCAGACCTTGGAGCACTGCTTCTCGAATAGGGCAAGCTTATTGCGCTTCAGAATCGACTCGCTGACGGGGGGCTCGGCGTCCTTGCTCCGGACTGAGTTCAGATCCAGCTGCGGCAGCACCAGGGGCTTGCAGAAACCTGAAGGCCCAGCCTGAGGCATGCCTGTCCGCACCACCAGCTCCGGGCCATCCGGCGTAGGCCCTTCATCGCTGCTCCAGGCGTTGGCCTTTACGAACTTGGCCCTGAAGCTGGGATACAACGACATCCTATTCTCGCCGGCATTGGATGCGCATATATGTATGATCAATCAACAGCATAGGCGGCACTGAGCATTTGCAAAGATCAGATTGACCGCGTGATCTGGCCACATTGTCATTTCGCGCCATCTGCCTCGGTAACGTGAATCGCATGCAAGAAGTCGCCACGTGAGAGCTTGATGTCAGCGCAAGTTGCTCTCAGAACGGCGCCAAGGCCTGTTGCTTGGTGTCGTATTTGCGCTGTGTGGGTTGCGCACCAATTGTGTTCGGGCGCTTCAGTGGATCAGAGGCGTGGCTCTCACCAACCAGACTCCTGAACCTGGGCTTGAAACTTGAAACACAGCCGCGTCTCTCACACAGCTATAGCATGATCGGGAGGTTTGCTGATAGGGGCCATACAGTGGTGCATGAACCATGCCATCCACGCACCACCCGGCAGGAGCAAGCACAGCAACAGCAGTGCATGCGTGCACGCCAGAAATGCCGTACCCAGCATTTGGGCGGTGGCGGCCGTATTCTGAGTCCATCAGGCCACGCTTGAACCGCAATGCTGCGTGACAGCCGCCCTTTGAAGCGGCCATCACCAGGGCCAACCACGCTGCTCAAGCTGCAGGTGAACCAGATTCACCTGCAGCGCGTGCAACCCCGTGGAAGCACACACACACACACACACACACACACACACACACACACACACACACACACACACACACACACACACACACATTGACCTAGCGGAGTTTTTGCCGCTGCTGCCGGTGTGTCTGGCCTGCTGTGGCTTCTGGCTTCTGTCCTAGCAACCGCAGGGGTGCCACATGGTCATCTGCAAGCATCCTGCATGGCCATCCACACCCTCCTCCCTGCGGGCCGCATGCAGCGGTCGCACCCCAGCATGCATTTGTGACATGACGTCATATACATCTACCAGAGTCGTCAACCCATGTTGAAGACGTACAAATCGGTTGTGAAGGGAAGTGAAGCGGGGACGACGCAGTGGGTTGGACTTATGGACATGACACATCATAGTCCCGACGCGGATGCGCGTGGATATATTCTGTATTTCCCTGTTTCGTGTTTGGAAGTTTGGTTCGGCATCCGCTTGTACTTTCGGGGCCCTCTGCAAGTCTAGTGCACCACTCTCGCCAGGCCACGCCCAGCGACGCGGACGCCGTCCAGCCCATTATCAGCTCAGCACATGAGCGCAGATATCGAGCTCAACCTCCCCATCCCCGGGGGAACTTTTGGTGAGCGGAGGAACGGGGCTTTGGATGCATGCATACCATACTTCGTCTCCGGCTCCCCTGGCCCTGCCTTGACCTCTGTCTCTATGTATTTTTCGTCAGCCCTCAGGTCGACACCAGCGGCGGACAGGTCCAGCGGCCTCTGCGCCGCACGCCGCGCCTCGTCGTGGCCCGGAACCAGCTCCTTGATCCCCCTTCCCCAACCCGCGCTCCTACAGATGCGTTTGCTGATGCGGCAGGACAGGAAGAGGAGACTTCCGGAGCCGACGTCGTGCACCTGCGCATCCAGCAGCGCAACGGCAAGAAGTCCCTGACCACTGTGCAGGTGAGGGCGCGCACCCCCCCCCCCCTCCCCCGCTTTCTCAAGCAGCAGGCCGCTCCCTGCGTGCAGCGCGCACGTAGCGGTTGTGCCGACTGCGCCTGCCTGCGCTCACCTTGTTCAGCATGTGCGGCCCCGCAGGGCCTCAAGAAGAGCTACGACTACAAGAAGGTGCTCAAAGCCCTCAAGAAAGAGGTGCGTGCGTCGAGCAACGGCCCACCACACCTGCGACCCCCCATAGTCAAAGCAGAACCAGCGTGCCTCCGGCGCGCCCCGCCGACCCGGCTCTGGAGCCCGTTCTCACCTTTGCCGCTCGCAAATGGCCCCACGCGCGCAGTTTTGCTGCAACGGCACTGTGGTGGACGACCCCGAGCTGGGCAACGTGATCCAGCTGCAGGGCGACCAGCGCAAGAACGTGCTGCAGTTCCTCACGCAGGAGGGGCTTGTAAAGAAGGAGCTCATCAAGGTCCACGGTGAGGCTCGCATGGCGACGGCTTGCGGCCGCATGGGGCTGCATGGGGGTGGCGCGGGGGTTGCACGGTGGCGCGGGGGTTGCACGGGGGCGCTCGGGGATGGCGTGGGTCGCCTACAGCACATGCGGCCGCACGCCGTCCCCGAGCGGCCCCACGGCGGTGGCATGCGGCCGCCTACGGCACATGTGGTTTTATTGCGGGCCTCCACGAGGTTGTGTGGCGTGCAGATCATCTGATGTGGGAGGCCACGTATGGGAGGCCATTGCGCTGTAATAGGCTGGGGCCATTGCGGTTCTGATCTTTGTGAATGCCACGCAAAACCTCACAGGGTTCTAAGCGGCCGCCTGCCGGCCAAGTGGACAGTGCGGCGCAGCGCGGCGAGCCTGTTGCTTCTGAGCGCCCTGTCTCAGGGGTTGGTGGTTGGCGGCTGCGGGACGCGGTGCTGGGTGGCAAGGCAGGGCAGGCAACTAGAGGCTGTTTCCGAGGGCGCGCGCCGGGCGGCGGTGGCAGCGGTTGCGGCGGGCGGGCAGGGCTCAGCAGACGACGGGAGGATGTGATTGCGCAGGCAGGGGAGAGGCGGGGCGGGACGGGACGGGATATGATCACACGGAGGGACGATGATGTCGACAGGCCACGGCAGGCAGATTGGTACGCAGCATTGCCTGTACTCGAGAGGGGGTCTTTGAGCACCCCTCTGTGCTGGCTCCTCTGAGTCGGAGCTACCGGCTGCACGGTCACGGCAGCATTTTGTCCACGCCCTGGTTGCAACCAAGTGCCGCTGTTTATTCTCCCAGCCGCGCTGAGCCCTCCTATTACCTCGCCTGTACACGTAAACACGCATTGTCCAGCCCGCCTGTGAAGGCGCTGCAATCGGTGCCTTTGTAGAGCCGCCCTCCGAGATGAGGCGCGCTGCCTTGCGCATTGCCTAACTTGCTTCCGCTTGCGTTGCGTTCGGCATGCCTGTGTAACATTCACCCTGAAAGTTTGAGTTTTGCAGCGATTGTACACACCAGATGGTGTTTGGGGCAAGGGTGTGCGCCGTGCAGCCAGCTCACCATCCCACTGCACAGCATGACTGAATGACTGAATGACTGGGGTGATCAGCAGGCGCGCTGGCAGAAGATGCTGATATGATGCTTGTGGACGAAGATCCAAATGAGTCAGCCAACGTGCCCAGCATGCCTGACGTGCTCTAGCGTGAACACACCGGGATGGTTAGTGGCGCCGGCGTGGCATGGTTCAAGCCCTCGCATGCTGCCCTGTGTAATCTGACCCTGTTCTCTTGCTGCAACACCACGCCACAAACACCACCGCGAAACAAGCGCCCTGCTTGGGCGCCTGCCTGGTGCCTGCAGGACGCGCCAGACGCGCAGCAGGAATGTGAGAAGTGGAAGCGGGTGCAAACAGTCCTCTGTTCCTGCCCCGTCAAACTGACATGTCTCGCATTTTCAAATGCCTCCAAAGTTTGGTATGGGCA
Organism: Monoraphidium neglectum; assembly: GCF_000611645.1. Lineage (NCBI taxonomy): Eukaryota > Viridiplantae > Chlorophyta > Chlorophyceae > Sphaeropleales > Selenastraceae > Monoraphidium > Monoraphidium neglectum. Next base: position 16,155 of record NW_014012569.1, read on the forward strand.
TCCACAAAGCCTGCATTGGGCATTTGTCATCCGTTGGGAGCAGCTGGTTGGGAGGCGACTGCAGCAGGTGCCGCACGACAGGTGGGTGCGGCATACAAAGCAGGTGGTGAGCCCACAGGTGGGTTCTTGTGGCTTCAGCGTCTCATTAGTGGTTTGCCTCGTGGCTTGTCTTTATCACCAGAGGAGGAGCAGACGACCGCTAGTCGCGAAGTCTCCCTCTTTGTTGTCCCGAGCCGCTACCCGCGGGTGACAGACCCTCTCGCAGCTAGCCACATCTACTGAACCAATCGATAGAGGCTCACAGCAGCACTGAGGGTGGGCACGGGCCCAGCTCGAGCCGCGGCTTCGACCATGATGGACCCTCACCCCTGCATCGACGCCAGGGAGGTGCCCTCTGCAGCTCTTCAGGTGAAAGCCTTTGAAATGCGACCGGGAACGCCGTTCCCAGCTTGAGGCCCTGGGTTGACGCACCCGGTGCGCCAGCAAGCGCCTCGCACGCCCTTTTGCGCCAGCCCGAGCCGCCCTGCCGCCTGGCCTGGCGGGCTGAGCCACGTGCTCAAGCCCCGCCCCCGCGCTGTACATGCACCTCTCGCGTGCCCGCAGGGCCTGCAGCAGTGGCTCTCGCCCGCTGACCTGCGCGCCGCGCGGCTCGCGTGCAAGGCGTGGTCGCACGAGTTGGGTGCCCTCGTATCCACCCTGGCGCTGCCGCCGGCGATGTGGCAGGGCGCCCTCGCGCCCGAGCCCCGTGGCGGCGGCGCCGCCGCCGCCGGCGCCGAGGAGGGCGCCGACGCCGCGACGGCCGCAATCCTTGGGAGCGCCAGCAGCGACCCCGACCTGGCGGCCTCAGAGATCCGCTGGCGGCCGCCGAAGCTGCCGCGGCAGGCGAGCGTGCCGGAGCCGCGCGTGCGCCGGTTGCGCGGGCGCGGCGGCGGCGGCGGCGACGACGCCGACGGCGCGGACGACGCGGCGCCGCGGCGCGACCAGGGGTGCGGTCCGGGGTCGGCGTCTGGGTCTGGGTCTGGGTGGCCGGTCGCCCACCGGCAGCAGCAGCGCCGCTCCGCCGAGCTGGAGCGCGAGCGCGAGCGCCGCCGCCGCATCGGCCAGGCCGCGGCCGCATTCCCCGCGGCCCGCGCGGTGCGGCTCGCGTGCGACCCCTCGCGGCCGGTCGACCCGGCCGCGGCCGCGGACGCGCTGGCGCAGCTCTCGGCGCTGCGCGGGGCGGCGTCCCTCAGCATATGCCGGCTGGGCAGCGACGGCGCGTGGCACGCGGCGCTGTCGGCACTGACAGCCCCCGCGGCCGCGCCGCGCAGCCGCGGCTGCGGCCGCGGCGGCGACTGTTGGGAGGAGGACAGGGAGGTCTCAGAGGCGGGGTCGAGCGACGACGACGACGACGACTGGAGCTACGACGACGCCGGGCGGCCGGCCGCGGCCGCCGCCGCGGCGCAC
>NW_014012568.1:0-13680 GCF_000611645.1 Monoraphidium neglectum
CACACACACACACACACACACACACACCACACACACACACACACACACACACACACACACACACACACACACACACAGACGCGCGCGCACGCGCACACGCACACGCACACGCACACGTGCACACGCACACGCACACGCACACGCACACGCACACGCACACGCACACGCACACGTGCACACGCACACGTGCACACGCACACGCACACGCATACGCACACGCACACCCACACACACACACACACACACACACACACAAACACACAAAAAAACACACACACACACACAAACACACACACAAACACACACACACACACACGCGCGCGCACGCACAAACATGCAGCTCTACAGGCCCCATGGCCACGCAAGGAATCCTTCACGACCCCAGCAGCAGCCTCATCGGCAGTTGCACTTCCGTACGCGGGGCTGGAGAGGAGTGGCCCGGTGGCGAGCATGAGCAGTCCGACAGTCGGACTGGTGACCTCACAAGGCTCACCTGGGGGACGGGAATTTCACATTGACACTTCCAATTTCACCTTGACACTTCCTTTTGTGATTACTTGCTCTTGGTGTTTTTATGTATAATCGGGCGATTGATCTCAAGCTTGTTTCCGTAGGTACGAGATTGCACAGCCCTGTCACAGTAATGGTACCAAGAAAATATAGTCTAGATATTTCAAAACATATTTGAAGCCGTTGCGTACTGCACAAATCCTTCCATTCGCATATCCGGTGCCTGATCTTACAATCCATGAGGAATGGAGCACGGTTTTTTACGCTTAAATCGTCATTTTTTCCATAAGCAACATTCACGACAGCGCTCGTGGACGCCATGGACTGGAACTGGTTGGGCTGGCGCACAAACACGCCGCACTAGCTGCTCATTGATGCCGCGCCTCGCCAGCATCCTCTTCCCAACACGGACTCTGCCGATTTTTTGAACAGGAATGTAAGGATATCTTTGGTGTATAACCTGTACGAGGGCTGATGATCCAGTGCTTTTGCACTTATTGGTGGTATCCACCCGTCGAAATCTTTTGCTGTGCATCAACGCTTGTTCGTCCCAATTTTCCCCGGTGGCCCTTATATGAGTATGCTAAAAATCTGTGATGACAAAGATTGGGTAATGTAGTAGCTTGTGGCAATTTTGTAGCCTATATAAATTGCAAGTGGGCAACTTGCAATGAGACTGCTGCTCACAGGAGACACAATGCAGGAAACGCCGGCTGCACACACAGGAACGCTTGCTGCCGGCGCATGCACGTGCACGTTTCACCTCCGTGCGACTTTCATGTAACATAACCCGCTTACCTAATGCCATCCTGCACCAGCACTGCAAATACAGTGCATGACACTTTATCAAATACTGCCCTGACTTTTCCCAGAGGTGCTTTACTACACACGGTACTGCTTGCATATGGGTGGCTCCCCCAGCTGAGGTGTTGCACCTGGACCGAGCGAGCCGATATGCAGCAGGTCAGCGCCTGTTGGCAACAAACAGAGAACCTCATGTCCACAATAAACTTCACTTTGACATGAGTCGCGCTGTAACAGGGTCTGGCAGGGATACCCACTCGCTCTGAACACTCTGCTGCTTGCGGCACACTTGTTGCTTCACCCCCTCTGTGAGACGGTGACGGCCGACTGCCGCTCCAAGGCAGTTGATGTGCACTTCTATTTCACTTTGCTACGCATATCTACAATGCTTAATTTTGCATCTCTCTCTTCCCGCGTGCGCGCGCGTGCGTGTGGCGAGTGGCCGTAGGAGCGTGGACTGGTCTCCAAGTTGTGACAAACAACAGCTCGGCATGGCCCTGAAGGGGGGATGGTGTGGCAGTGAAGCGGGGCATGAGACCTCAACACGTTGCAGCTGCGATGGTGGCTGTGTGGTGTGCACGGAAACGGCTGCGGTACCTTGACACCTGCTCGACACCTGCCCTGGTGTCACCATGCCACCGCCACATGGCAGCTGCCCGCACAGGCCCATTCCCGTAAGCTTTTACAAGTGTGACGATCAGCGCGAACGTGGTGCCCGCGGACGTCCTGGGGCAGTGCCACCAAAGCACCGTGAGCTTCTCTCGCCACGAAGAACGGGTGTACTTTGATTTTGGCAAAGCGGTCGCCAAATTCAACCAGCCCGGCACAGTCAAGGGCCTGTTCTCCACAAACGTCTGGACAGTGCCACTGTCCAAAAGGCGTGGCCGGTAACTCGCTCGGCCTCATCATGGCCCGCATTTCAAACAAGGATGTACCTGTGGTCGCGGCGCTCCTCCTGCTGGGCTGGCTGGGCAGCCTCCAGGGCGTCAGGTGGGGTGCTGGTTGCAACCGCGGGTGGCATCGCGGTCACCCTGGCCAAACCTACGGTACAACAACATGCTGGACTTGGCGTGCCTTACAGTGTTTGCCTCCAGGAATTTTAGGCACAATGGCGCGATTGTCACTCACCCGCCGCTGCCCTGCCCCATCTTGAGCTGAAGACCACGCACGGGTTCCATCATTCCCCTCACATCAATGCTCCACCCCACCCCACTGCGCCTGTCGCTTGTGAGCACACAGCCCCGCAGCAACCGCCAAGAAGCCGACTCTGAAAATTGTAAGCACGGTGCTGACAGGAAAGAGCTACCTGCGCATGTTGAGGATGGCTCAAGTGCTGTATCTCTCCCATAGCGAGCTGACATTTATGTGTCAGCACAGAGCATGCATCTGTGTACGCATGCCATAAAGTGGATGTATGCACAGTACATACATTCACGCGGCTGCATATCAAGTTCAGTAGACATGCCTCCGAGCCGTAAGCACTAACACGCCCACTCTGAACACGTCAATGAACAGTGTGCGCCTGTCCAGGCCATTGTAAAGAACAGCTGCGCCAAAACGTCTGGGCAAGCGACGACAGACCAGCTGTGCAGCGCGCTGCTGGCCCCCGCCGTCGCGACGCCCGACAGCAAGGTGGGTACCAGCAAACCCGCATTCACATGTGTCCATTGCATTGACAGTCTAGATAGAGTAGTCTGCAGCGGCCACAACAGCATCCCCCCCTTCTTGCATCAGTGCATGGCATACGCTCACTGAGTTGAGTTGCGCGATCGGCAACCATGCCACTCCCACACGCTTGCTCACTTCATACGTAGCACTTCAGTCATGATACATTCTATGCACTGCCACGTGCTGTCCCCACCCAATTATCTGGCCAACAGATCCCATAATGCACACCCACACTGACACTCACATCTCTGCACAACCCACAACAACGAACCCGCTCTGTAATTCAGGACCCCCTCAAGATCAATTACGGCTGTGGTCTGGTGACGGCCACACAGCTGGGCAACTTTTCAAGCAGCCTGGCGGCCCTGGAGTCAAAAGTCGATGCTGCCACCAACCAGAGCAGCAGTGTGCAGGGCACATTGTTGCAAGGCAGCCAGCAGCTGCAGTCCAAGACTGAGGGGCTGCAGGCAGCTGTAACAGCGCTCAACAGTACAGTGCTGCAGCTAACACTGATGCTCAAGGATAGCAATGCACAGATCGCAGCACTCAACAGCACAGTGCAGCAGCTAACAGCAATGCTCAAGGACAGCGTTGCACAGGTCACAGCCCTTGTTGCAGCCAGCCAAACCGTCAACCGCGACATCGCCGCACTCAAGGCTGAGACGGCGGCAATCGCGTCAATCAACGCAACTGTGAGGGATCTGACATCCAGGAGTGCTGCGGACGTGGCAGCCATCACCCTTGTCAATGCCAGCCTCACCACTCTCGAGGCGACGGTGTCAGCGATAAACCTGACATCATTCTTGAAGAATACAGACGCCATCGACGCCGCCTTGCTGGGCGGCTTGGCGGCGGCGCAGTACCTGCGAAAGCGCATCGTTCTGTACAGCTCCCCACCCACCCTCAATGGGGGCCACGGCGGCCGGGCCGGCGCCGACTCCAAATGCCAACGGTTGATTACGCAGCCTACGGTGGGGCTGATCCAGGCTCGCGCGTTCTTATCTGTCAATGCCGCAGACGAGATCCGAGACTTTCCCCAGCTGTATGGGGTGCCGACAAATCTGCCGATTGAGTCGGCTGGGGGCACCGTCATCGCCGGCAACTGGACTGAGCTGCTCAGCGGGAGCATTCGGGCCTCATTGCGCAGCGCGGGGGTGGTGTCTTCATCTGCGTGGTGGTCGGGCTCCAACGCCGATGGCAGTTTGGCGGCACCCACATGCAACGCTTGGTCGAGCGCCGCCTTCACTGATGCTGGCACGACTGGCAGTTCCGATGCGACGGGCACTGCATGGATGAAAGGAAATGCACCCTTTGTATGCAGCAATACGGTCGATGTGAGCCTACTTTGCATTGCCTTCTAGTGGTGTATGGGTGCATGATGGACCAGATATGATTTTTCGGACAGCCGCGCAGCTGCACGCATGCGCGTCATTGCACGTGCCGTGGAGCGCAGCAGCATTGTGTAATGCGCTGACAGACTGCCAGGCACCCGACCAGCCGGGCCTGCAACGCGCAGAGACCGGCCGTGCCCCCATTGCCTTGAAGTGTTGGATTCAGCATATATGATAGAAATCTCAAAGTTTACAATAGGATCCTCCACGCGCCTGCACAGTCTTTTCAATCCTCGCGGTACACACGACAACAAATCTAGTTGTGTCGCCCTGATTTCTTGTTGACTTATCCTTGTGCCAGGGCTGACACTCCAATAATGTTGGCTACTGGTGCTGTCCACCTCCGTGATTACTTGCTGGGCAGAAGGGCTTGTTCCTCCCAATTTCTCCCATTAGCTGTAATTTTATTGGTTTGAGAAAGGTGATATAGACATACATACAATCCAGTTGTTTGTGGCATTTTTGAGCCTGTACAGTTTGCATGTGGGTGACTCACATTGGGACTGTCAATCAAACTGCAAGAAATACTGCACACAAAGAAACACCTGCTGCGAACCTAGGTTCCACATCCAAGCGACTTTGCAGGTGGTACGAGCCGCTTACCAAATTTCAACCTGCGTTTGCAATGCAAAATTCAGGCAGTCCATGACAAGCTATGACGACTCTTCAGAGCCTCCTTACCTATCATCAAAGTCACTACCCAGCTTTGATGGTGCACCTGGGCTGAGCAAGCCGACCTGCGTCAGCTTACCGCCGGTTGACAGCAATAGGAAACCACATGCCCACAACAAACCCCACTTATTACCCATGTTATATACACCACCACAAACCCCACTTATTATGCAAATGTTACATCACCCCACTTTGATTTGCAAAATCTGCATCACAGTTGCCAGGCATCGGTCACTCACAAGGTCCAGACCTCAGGGAGTGCGGTGGCAGCTGCTTGCAGCTACTATGTGAGCTAACTTGAAGCACATATCAGCAATTGCCCAAAGCTCAACGGAGCATTCAATAAACTTGTTCATAAAGGAAGCGCTTCATGAACGTCACAGGCGCTTTGGCCAATGACCCCCACAGAAAGCGGCTGGGGCAATACTTGCATACATGACCTTGAGGGGACGCAGCCGCAGCAACGGGTAGTATGCAGGCACAAGGAATGACAAACATGCGCACCATACTCGTTGCACAGTGACCGACAGGGGTGGTGAACCCATCTGGTTGTGCCACACAGGGCAGGCGCACTTGATTGTGTGTTTGGTCAAACGGTCACCAAAACGCATGTCAGTCTGGATGTTGAAATATCTAAAAGTCCACAAGCACTTAAGCCGTCATAGCTGGCGCGTACCAAGACAGCCCCTGCAGCTCGACACGCGCCGCCCCACCCTTGACTACGGGGATGTTGACGCTGCTACCACCCGCAGCAGCGCTACCCCCTGCGATCAGCGGCGCCCAGCACTGGGAGCTGCCGTCTGCAGTTGCGCCGCTCTTAACCGTAACGGCCGCAATGGTGCCGTTGGCCCCGACCTCGATCGCGTACGACAGGGCGCACTCATCGCGCGCCTGCCTGGCGAGGAACGCGGCCCTCAGGTCGTCTAGCTTCAGGGAGGTGAGGGGCCACGAGGCATACTTGGCAAACTCTGCCACGACGGCCTCCACCCAGCGCATGACCAGGCTCTTGCCAGAGCCGTCCAGCAGCGCCAGGTTGGCTTGGTGCTGCAGGAGGTTGGGGGTCAATGCCGGCAAATCGGGGGTGCAGGGTTGAGCGAACAAGGCGACACGAGAGCTGCCACGTCCCCTTGCAGTCTCGACAGCAGGTCGCAGGACCGCCTTCGCTGCGCGCTCCGCCTTTTTTGGGGTCGACCGAGCCCCGTTTTTACGCACTACGCCGGCCGCTCACCATCATGTAGGGGTCGTGGCGCAGCGACAGCAGGCCGTCCCTGACGACCAGGGCCGCCTCTCGCTGCATCAGCTCGTCGATGGTCGAGTCTTTGCCGAAGAAGGAGCGGTAGAGGGCGTTGTACATCGCCAGGTTCTGGCTGGCAGTCGAACAGTTGAAGTAGATCTCTGTTGCAAACCGCGGCAGGATCTGGAAACCGCCGTAACCGTGCTCTTCCTCTGTCGTGTAGAGCATGTGGTGGGGGTTGTCAGGGTTGGTGAGGAAGCTCCACGTGTTATCGCCGACAGCGCAGCCCGCGCCTAGGCGTGCGAGGGCGGCGAGCGCGTCGCCGTTGTGGAGGCCGCTGATCTGCGAGGTGTGGCCGTATTTAGGGGAGCAAGGGAAAGAAGAGTGTTTAGATGCGTGAATGCAGAATCTGCCGGCGTCAGCCAACCATAGCGGGCACCAGGTTCTTGCAGAGTGTTCGCTTTACTGCGCCTAGATTGCACAAAATGGGCGCAGTTTGCGGTCACACTTCACAGCAAACTTGCACGACAGCCGGCTGACCAGCAGCAGCCCACACAGCAAATTGATCAATACCTCATGCTCACCTGCGGCGTGACCATGCAACTACTGCTGAAAGTGGAGCGGTTCGACAGTCCGAGGAAGGCCTGCGATGGTGGAAGGTCAAAAGGAGTTTTGTGTTGCGGGTGAAGCGAGCTGGTGGGCAAGGAGGTGGGCGTGCAGCACTCTCTTGCGCCACCCAACGCATCGTGTCACTTCTGCCCACTGTGGGTGACGGCGGCCGCCCCCTGCAATCTCACGGCTCACCGCCATGTCCTTGTTGAGAGCCATCTGCATCTCTGCATCAAATGACGTCACATTATCCAGGATCTGTGGCAGCAAGGGCAGACGTGTGCAGCGTGAAGTTCCAAGTTTGCGAGTTCAGCGTTAGCAGACCAGCCCGTGCATCAGATATTGCTGTCTTCAAGCGCGTGCTTGCCCTGCCCGCGTGGCCTTGACCGACCCCTGGGCTGATGTGCTGCAGGCTGGACCCACCTCGTGTGTAAACGTGTGGTGCGAGAAGAAGAAAGCGTCCGCGATGCCCCCCTCGTTGTTCTTGATGGCTCTTGCGACCTGGTCCTGCAGGCTGAACTGCGCGTCCTGCCACTGAGAGCTGAAGTTCATGGCGGCCTATGGGGGTGTGAAGTTCAGTGGCTGCTGAGTGCGGTGCACTAGCAATTGGGTGGCAAGCTCTGCATGCGATGTTTCGAGAGAGCGGCCCGTCAGTGCACACAGCTGGCGTCTGTGCGGGTTGCTGGACTGCTGGGGTAAGGGTGGACGAGGTGTGGGCGGCAGAAGTGAAAGTTGGTGCTGCACGAGATGCAACACGCAATCCCACCAAGCAAGGGCGCCGACCCGCACCAGTGGGACACGGTTCGTGCCAGATCCCAGCGGCTTGGCCCAGTTCTGTGGTGGGTAAGTAAACGCAGCGCGCGCGGGCAGACGGCAGTGAGGCTGTGTCCTTGGCTAGATGTTGCAAGGCCAACAACACCGACCAGCACCGCGGCTGAAATATGCGCCCTGCAGCACACACCTCTGCAGTCTTCAAGCATTGCAAGTGTGGTGCATATGAATGCGTTTGGGTTGCAGACGCATGGCGTCATCCGCGACCGCACAGCAGGTTCATGCAGCCTCTTACGACTCGCCTTGGTGCAGCTGCGGCAGAACTCCGGGGCATCGGCCGGGCACGCCTCAATCGCCACGTTCGCGCAGGTGCAGCCGAGCTCCATGTAAATCGGCATGTCCGAGCAGGTGCGGAAGTCCACGCTCAGCGCCTGAGCCAGGGGCCGCGCAGCCGCGCCGGCCAGCGCGCCGACAACTCCCCCGCCGTTGAAAGGCAGCTCGAGCCTGTGCGAGTGCGCAGGAGGTGATGGACGCGAGCAGTCGTGAAAACGGGCTTGCCGCACCACGCGTGTATGGCTGCAGTGCGTGCCAGGGCGCCTGTGCGTGGCACACACTGCAGCAGCTCCCCCCCACACACACCTGATGTCGCTGCCAGCTGGGAGCCTTGTCCTCAGGTCCTGTTGCCACTCCATGTGGGCAAACAGGTCAGGTAATGTAGTGCGGTACGAAGTGTTGGCGCCGGCTGGCGCTGAGCTGTCAAAGGTGGTGGTCAGCAGGAAGTCGTCTGGGATGGGATAAGGTGGGATCCCGGCATGATGGGTTGAGGGGTGGGTTGAGGGGTGGGTTGAGGGTGGCCCAAGGCTGACGACACACAAGGTCGAACAGGCAGCTTGACTTGGCCGTTTTGTGCTGCTCTGGCATAAGCCTGCACGCAGCAGCGTTCCTCAGTGCAAATTCACCTCAAATCCCCAACCCCTGCAACACCACGCAGCGCCTTACCAAGCTGCACAGAAAGCAGCGCCTGCCGCTCCCCGGGCACGAGCCCCTGCAGCATCCAGCCAAGGGACACGTGGCCCAGCAGCATGCAGCTGGCACTGAAGCTCGAGCAGTCAAACACAAACGCCAGGGACTCGCGGCCGTCTTGGTACTTGACGAGAGCGCCCGCCACTTGGGGCGCGGCACCAAGCTGCTGGGGCTCAAATTGCAGGATTGGCTTCGGCGTGCAGGGCGGGTGCAGGCCGGTGCCAGCAAAGTCGCTGGCCCACATGGAGCAGGTGGAGAGTGGCACCGCCTTGCCGGGGCACCTGTGGGGGGTGAAGGTTTGCAGCACAGGGGCGGATTTGAGGCCGGCGGAGCACACTGTCTGCCCAGTAGGGCTGCAGTTCAAACGCAACCTCGGACATCAATTTCCACCGCCATGCCAACCCCCGGACGGGCGGCTGGGCAAGGGCGCATGTGCATGGAGGTAGCAGCACAAGATAGGGGCGCCATTGAAGGTCGAAAACCCACCTCCAAAGGCCGCCGCTGGTCAGGCGAGCCGCGGGGTTGACGCGAGACACGCCAATCGGCGCGTCCGCGGTGAAGGTCATGGGGATGTCTTTTGAACTGCAGGAGAGCGTGTCCGGGTCCAGGCCGACGTTCTGCGGTGAAATAGATGTGACAGTCAGCGTCAGCGTCGTTTTTGTGAGGGAGGTTGGCACGACAGACCGAGCAAACGGCGCAGGCAGGCAAGCGGCAGGCGGAGCAAGGTGCACGCAGCTGTGGAAAAGAGGCTGCTGTGCGGTTGCTGTACACGAGCAAGAGAAGGCGGCAAGGAAGCACAGGGAGCTCCAGTAATAGTTATAGCGTCAACGTGGGGGCTAGAACCCCTCAAATTACCCTCCACCCCATTGGTTATCAAGGCAACGCCGTTAAGAATTGGAGCCGCACCGTCGGCCAGGCGCCAAACTTGACGCTTCGGGCGCCCGTCTTGCGCTGGAAGTTCCAGAGCACCTCGACCTGCGCCCTGGTCAGGTAGCCGGTGGCCTCGAGGTTGGGGTACCTGGGGGGGGGCATCGGGGTTGTTGAGAGTCAGCTGTGCTGTCTTCACTGTGGAGGGCTGTGGCGGGTGTGCGTACCGGTCGGCGGTGCAACTCGAAGTACCAAGGGGCAAGGGTTTGAAGGGCAGGCAGCGTGCTTGCGCTTGTGCTTGGGGCCGAAGCTCACATGACGTAGCCGGCAAAGCGGGCCGAGCCGTCAGGGGCCCACAGGAGCTCTGTCAGATTGAGGGAGGAGCCGGGGCTGACTGGCACCACCGTGAAGGGGGCGCCGTAGCCGCGCATCACTTTGGTGATAAAGTCCGTGCCTGCAAAGCCTGCAAGGGCGCCCAAGTGGTAAGGGGGCAGGTTTCAGACGGTGGGCCCCCTTCATGTGGTGCAGTTGGTTTGGGGTCAGCAAAGACGAAGAAGAAGGGGCCAGGCCTAGGGCTTCATGCATTGAACGCTAGTGTGGGTTGAGAGGGCCTGGAATAATGCTGCACGGACACATCGGCATGTAGGCGCTGCGCATGGTGCGGCCCCGTGTCAGGAGCTGCGCCTGCCATGCGTGGCGCCTGGCTCAATTGGAAGGTGCATTGCCTCAGACTGCCCTGGTCTACCCCATATGGATACATCTTCATAAACAGCTCCCTAATACGCCCGAGCCTTCCCTTGCCCCCATATAACCCGCCCACCTGGGGCCGTGAGGACCAGCACCTCCAGCTGCACCACCATGGCGTGCGCCGCGCCGACAGCGAGCAGCAGCGCGAGCAGCAGGTAAAGACTTGTTTTGAAAGCCATTTTTTGCGATTAAAAAGTAAAGGGAGGCCGAGGCAAGCCGAGTTTGACAAGATTTGCGTCGGTGAAGCAGAGAACGAAGTGGCCTTGCGTGAGGCTTGGGTGCAGGGCTGCAATGAAGGTGAATCGTTGAATCAAAGTGGTTCTTGAAACGCTATTATGAGCACTATAACGTGGCCTGGCGGAAATTGTGCTCGTGCCCGCCCCGTCAGATCCGCCCAAGCTGCCCACGGACGGGTTTGCCGTCTTCCTGCCAATATGAAGGTCAAGATTCAAGCCCATACCTGTTTTTCATATCCAGAGCCTCCAGGCAGGAATTCGACGGGACTGCCTCCGCGTCAAGCAGAACTACATACACGGCGGCTCCTCGCCCCGTCATGCGGCGCCTGCAACACTGTGGTCACAACCATACTCCAGTGTTCAATCCTAGAAGCCCGGATGGTTTCATGCTCGGACCACTGTGGAGCGTGGTGAAGACCGTTTCCAATATGGTGCAGGGGTGTGTGCCACCAAATGCGGCAGCCTTGCTCGCGCCACTGCTTCGAGCTGTTGCGAGCAGCTGGCCTGCAGGCTTGCGGGGCCTGATTGTCGCACGCATCACGATGAATTACATACAATAACAGAGTATTGTAGGTAGGTTACTGTGTTGATGACTTGTAACCAAACCAACAGGCAACCAAAATCATATGTAAGCAAACCAACCACATAACCACGAAATTATACCCATCACTACATTGAAGCGCGTCGCGCACGATGTTGTTGTGCACGGTGCAGCCAGCAGCCACACATGCGTGGCCACTGCCAAAGTGTTTGCCCTCAAGCACCTCGTCACACTGCTTCTTGTTGAGGCCTATTCAGCAGGCGTGCAAGTGCAGCCCCAGACAAAATGCACAACAAGACCCGCTCCATAAACACACACAAAGGCAGTCACGTGTAAAGGGTTCAAAACGTGCACGGCAGTTCAAAAGCCCAGTCCCTCTCAGTGTGCGAGCAGAAATCGCACGCTCAAGATCTTGACGAACAGATTTTCAACCCAAAGAACGGGGGTTTGGCAAAGGCGTCTTCTAGCTCAAAAACCCAACTCCCCAAGCCAACCACACCCCCAGCCAGGAATGGTGGCTGACCGCCCTTGAGGGAACCTTGGACCAGCTTTTATGCCGTAGAGGACGGCGAGTACCAAGACAGCCCCGGCACCTCAACCCGTGCAGAGCCGCCTTTGGCCATGGGGATGGTCACGCTGCTTGCACCCCCCGCAATCAGCGGCGCAAAGCACTGCGCATCGCCGTCTGGATCTGCGCTGCTCTTGACCGTGACGGCCGTGACGGTGCCGTTGGTGCCGACCTCAATCGCGTACGACAGGGCGCACTCGTCGCGCGCCTGCCTGGCCAGGAACAAGGCCCTCAGGTCGTCGAGCTTGAGGGAGGTGAGGGGCCACAAGGCGTACTTGGCAAACTCAGCCACAACAGCCTCGACCCAGTGCATGGCCAGGCTCTTGCCGGAGCCATCCAGAATTGCCAGGTTTGCTTGGTGCTGCGGGTGTTGGGGTGCGTGGTTTCGGATGGCAGGGCGTGAGGGCCGTGCTAAGGGCTGCGAAGGTTGTCAGAGCCGGCCAACATGCTGCACGAGCATTGGCACGACAGCAAACAATCCAATAGTGCATGGCAAAAGCGACCCCAATGATAAATTTTTATTCTGCTGCGTATCCTCTTTGACCCGATCCCTCAACCCACCATCATGTGGGGGTCGTGGCGCAGCGCCAGCAGGCCCTCGCGCACCACCCTTTCCGCCTCTCGCTGCATCAGCTCGTCAATGGTCGAGTCGCGGCCGTAGAAGGAGCGGTACAGAGAGTTGTACAGCTCGAGATTCTGGCTGGCAGTCGAGCAGTTGTAGTAGATCTCGGTCGCAAAGCGCGGCAAAATCTGGAAACCGTCGTAACCGTGCTCTTCCACTGTCGTGTAGAGCATTTGATGGGGGTTGACGGGATTGCCCAGGAAGCTCCAGGTGTCGTCGCCGACTGCGCAGCCCACGCCTTGGCTCGCGAGGGCGGCGAGCGCGTCGCCGTTGTGGAGGCCGCTGATCTGCGAGGGTGCAGCCGCATCAGGGGCCGAGAAAGGACAGATGAGAGCAGAGGGCGACACATGCAAGTCCAATAAACATGGCAGGCGGCAGGAAGCGGTAAGAGGAAACATCGTAAATGGGCGGGGCTGGGGCTGCTGGGCACAAACGTATGGGCGTCAAGACTTTGCCAGGGTTCCTGGATCTTCAGCTGCCCAACGTGCAGCAGCAATGCAATGATATTCACTTGCGCACCTGGGGCGTAACCATGCAGTTGCTGCTGAAAGTGGAGCGGTTCGACAGGCCGAGGAAGGCCTGCGATGGAAAACGATTGGTCGGGAGTGAAAATGGGGCATGGTTGGCTGCCAATCACATGTCATGCACCCTGCCAAGACTGCGTTGCTTGCTCCTCTTCTGTCTGTAGCTTCATGCTGGTTTTCGCAACCCAACTAGCGTAATGGCTCACCGCCATATCCACATTCAGAGACAGCTGCTTGTCCGCATCAAAGCTCGTCGCGTTGTCCAGGTTCTGTGGTTTGCAAGCGGGTAGCAGATCACGGCTTGAGCATGGCTGCATGTACATGGTGGCAGGTTCAAGATAGTCCTGCATATACACGTATAGACAACCGGTCGCGCCCCCTCACAGCTGCAATCCCCTTGATTGCCATACCCCCTTTCAGCCAACTGCACTGCGGTGCCCCAGCCTGCGCCCACCTCGTGCGTAAACGTGTGGTGCGAGAAGAAGAAAGCGTCAGCAATGCCCCCCTCGTTGTTCTTGAGGGCGGTGGCAATAGGATCTGCCAGCTGGAAATCTGGATCTTGCCATTGGGAAGAGAAGTTCACGGCAGTCTGCGGGATGTGAAAGCACAAGAATGGTGTGCATATGAGGTCATCGGATGACAACGTTTGCGCGTGTTTGAGCCTGATGACAACACTCGGTTTGTGGCAGGCTGCCTGGTGGGCCGGGCAGCAGGGTCCAGCCACCCCCTGGATGCAAGCACAAGGCAGACAAGGGGGTGGCCAAACAAAGCTTGCGTAGATTTGGGCAAAAAGGAGGCCGCACTCATGGCCCCTTCGTGCAGCAGTGTGCGCCTGTCGCACCTGCGGGACGCGGTCTGCCCCGGATCCCAGCGGCTTGGGCCAGTCCTGGGGG